>NC_064856.1:77701441-77961441 GCF_024139225.1 Suncus etruscus | reverse complement strand
GCCAGAATTTTAGGGATTTGTTTAAATTTATCCAAATGCCAAAGCCTCAGAAATAATATTTTCAATATAACCAAACCACAGTTGGTCAATGCACTTATAGAAGACTTTATAGTTATCTATAAAGTTTTTGTTTTGTATGTAATCAACAATACTAAAAACTTAGAAAACTTTAAGAAAATCTGAGTAGTTTCACACACACACAAAATAAACACCAATAAGTATTTCTAAGTTCAGTCCTTCATTTTTGATTGAAACAATATTCATATTAAAAATTTGAAGAGGGTAAAGGGAAACATCTCATAGTGCTAGTGGGCTATTCCCAGATTTTTGCTAGGGAAAGAAGAGAGAATCTCACTCCAAGTGGTGCCAGGGACTAAATATGACCGTCCACCATGTAAAGACTAAAGTAGTCACTAGCAAGAGAAATGATTTTAGTTTCATTCAAAAATCAATTTTTTGTCATTTTTATATTTTATCATTTCAATTGGAACAAAATCAAACCTTTTTAACATGTTGGCTTCACATCCGTTTTTCAAATAAGAAATAATCTTGGTGTTGACATGACCGCCTGAGGGAAAAGTAAGCCTTCACACGACAATTATAAAGATGATTTATAAAAATGGGAGAAAGGTAAAGGCTTAATTTAATGGGCTGAGGACATGCTTTGCATATATAAGGACCAGGTTTGATCCCCAGCACCCATACTTCTAACCAAATATAGCTTTCAAAACAAAGTGGAGGGAAAGGTAATTTGAATTACAGTAGTTTTAACTCTTCCTTATTTCTGCTACAAAAGAAAAGTAAACAAAAACCAGAGAAGAGACAATAGTAACAAGGTGCTAGAGAAAGTAAGAAAAAACATTTAGAGGCAAAGAAATTGTACAGCAGGTAGGTTGCTTGCCTTGTAAGCAGCAATCCAGATTTAATTTCTGGCATCCCATATGGTCACCTGAGTCTTGTCAGGCATAATCCCTTAGCTCAAAGCCAAAGGTATGCCAGGAGTATGCCCTGAGCATCACTATGTGTAGCCCAAAATGAAAATAGATATATGTAAACATGTATCTTTTTAAACATATATGTAAATATATGTCTTGATTTATGTTATATGTACATTTGCATATATACATAGACATACATATGGGAAGGTCCCCATGCAGTCCTCCAGTCAGCTCCCCATGTAGTTCTCCAATCTGGGCGAGTCATAGGTTATTTTCAGCCAACCATCCAAAATGAAAATAGATATATGTAAACATGTATCTTTTTAAACATATATGTAAATATATGTCTTGATTTATGTTATATGTACATTTGCATATATACATACATATACATATGGGAAGGTCCCCATGCAGTTCTCCAGTCAGATCCTCATGTAGTTCTCCAATCTGGGCGAGTCATAGGTTATTTTCAGCCAACCATCCTTGATCTTGATCCAAGGGTCTAAGAATATGTTACTGCCCAACACCTGAGGTGCTAATGCTCACCATTAACTAATGCTCAGTATTCATGTAGTAAGGATAATGGAACCCAGGTCTACTGTTCCATGCTAGGTATGAACCCTATGTACTATCTGCCCCCCAATTGTTGTAATATTACAGTGCTGTAATATTAATACTAACTATTGTTAGTATAACAATAACTATTGTTAGTAATACTAACTATAGCATTAGGGATATGCCCTAATTGCTATACTCTTACAATGTTACAATAACTGCTGATTTTTTGGAAACTTAGTATAGAAAAACATATAAACAAAGAATAAAATGAGTATGACATGAATAAAATTATTACTTAGTATAGAATTGATAAGAGAAACCCAAAAAAGTCCAACTCAAGTAAAAAAAAATTATATGGAACAAGAAAAAGTAGTTAGAAAATATATTCATCAAGACTTCTAAAAATATTCATCAAAATAAAGAAAATATATTCGTCAAGACTTCTAAAACTATTCATCAAAATAAAGAAAATATTCATCAAGGTAAATGTTACTTGTTTCACCAGAAAGGACAAAAGCTAACAGTTGCAGAGGAAAAGAGAGAGTTCACAGAACACTGTAACAAGATAGCTCACCAGATAGATCTGCTACCTGGTTTGTTATAAAATATTATTTTAGGTATAGTACTTAAAACTAAGCAATTTCTTATATGAGAACTCACAAGGTCAAGGTACGATTAACACTCTTAAGAAAAATAATCCAGAACTTTAAAAAAAATGGAATAGACAGAACCACCATACCTAGACTCCTGCAGCAATTATGATTAGACTATTGAACAAGGACCAATGTTGACCTAAATAGAGAATAACCAGTACTCTATATGACTCATACAAATGTGTTTCTTTGCACAGTGCACAGAAAAATCTCACTGTTTCTTCTTTCTTTCAATGAGTTTGCCGTGTTTTCTTTCTGGGTCTTTATTTACTAAATTAGAAGAACAGCTCTCATATAAATTAAAATTAAAATTTTAAAATAAATAATTTTAATTAATTGACATCTAAATAAGAAAGAATATCATTTCTCACACAAATGTACAGTTATTTGGGAGATATACATAGCTGGGAATGATGTTTTTAAATTGTAATTTCTAATTTTCTGTTACTTTAACTATAAATATAAAGCAAAAACAATCTTAATTCTATTTTTATAACAAAAAATATTTGGCAAACAGATTTAATATAAATGAAATGAAAGGTATAAATAGGCAAAGGAATCAAATAAGGTATTAATCTTGTTTAACTAAATTCCTCAATTATTTTGTTGTAAACTTTAATGAGAATTATATACAAGGACCAAAAAAATGTTAATTCAAGACTGATAGATAGCTCAAAAGCCAACCCACAAAAAGGAAAGACATTTAACACTGGTAGAGAAGCAAGAATATTCACCTCGCTACCAAATTTACTGGAATGGACGGTATGCAAAAAACTGAGTATATGCAAAGTAACATTTTTTTTTTATTTTCTTTTTTTTTTTGAGATGGAATTTTTTTTTTTAATTTATTTAAACACCTTAATTACATTTTAAATAATAGGAAACACTAACAGCAAATTGTTTTCCCTTTAAATTATGACACATTCACTAATAAAACTTTTAACATGTTAAAAATAAGACTACATGGGGCCGGTAAGGTGGCTCTAGAGGTAAATTGTCTACCTTGCAAGCGCTAGCCAAGGAAGGACCGTGTTTCAATCCCCCCGCATCCCATATAATCCCCCTAAGCCAGGGGCAATTTCTGAGCACTTAGCCAGGAGTAACCCCTGAGCATCAAATGGGTGTGGCCCTAAAAAAACAAAAACAAACAAAAAAAAAGACTACGAAATATTTTGAGTTCATTTTCTTATATAGATCTTATTTATATCTTAACACATCTACCAAATAAATTTTTAATTATAAGAAAACTTACCTCTGCATAATATTTGCTTTTCTTATAATATAAACAATCACTTTAAAAAAGAACACTAAGTATATATACATTTCTATCTGGGAAAGATACTAAATTTACCAGTGGTATTCAGGCTTCATCTCAAAATTAGTTAGTTTCTAAATATAATATTTGAGACAGGATTAACCACCAAATATTTGTTTTGAAAAACTAATTTTATAACGGAAATATTGGAAATAAAAGTTTAAGTGATCAAATATAATAATTAATTTTCTAACTTTTTGTGCTTAGTACTGTTGATTCAAATATGGTGGTTTGATTCTTTCCTATTGGCCTTTCAGTCACACCTGGCAGCAGTGGAGGTGTTTAGTAAGTACTGTAGGTTTAGCACCTGGGAATTGCTCTAGTGATGTTCTGAGAACCACATAGTACTCAGGACTGAATCTGAACCTCCCACAGACAAAGCAGGTGATCCATCACTTTGAGCTATCTGCAACAGCAAAGATATAACAATTTCAATTTTTTTCCTGACAGTACACAAAATATTCATCACAGTAGCAACTACAATAGGTTCTCCATAAATGCTACTACTGATAACCTAAAAAAAACTAACAATATTGTTTTGATTAAAAAATCACATAATAACAAAGATAATCACAAAATCTAAAACAAACATTTGTAAAAGTATTAGTATTTTAGAATATATATAAAATGTACAAGAAATAGAATCTACAATAGAAAATTGCCAAAGCAATATTAATTTACTTATTCACACAATTAACAAACTATCACCAGGTTCACAGAGCTAGAACAGTGGGTAGAGTTTGTCTTTTGTGAACCAACCCAGGTACAATCATCAGCATCACATTTGGTTTGCCAAGAGTTTGCTGGTTTGTCAGGAGTGATCCCTGAGTACAGAGTCAGGAATAATACCTGAGAACAACTGAGTGTGGGTGGGTAGAGAAGAGGAAAGGAAAGGAAAGAAAAAAAGAAAGGGGAAAATGAAAAGAGAGGGGGAAGGGGAAAAGGAAAGGAGAGGGGAAGGGAGGGGAGGGGAGGAGAGGGAAAAAGAAAGGGAAGAAAGAAAGAAAGAAAGAAAGAAAGAAAGAAAGAAAGAAAGAAAGAAAGAAAGAAAGAAAGAAAGAAAGAAAGAAAGAAAGAAAGAAAGAAAGAAAGAAAGAAAGAAAGAAAAGAAAGAAAGAAAGAAAGAAAGAAAGAAAGAAGAAAGAAAGAAAGAAAGAAAAAGAAGAAGAAAAGGAAGAAGAAAGAAGGAAGAAGAAAGAAAGAAAGAAAGAAAGAAAAGAAAGAAAGAAAAGAAGAAGAAAGAAAGAAAGAAAGAGAAAGAAAGAAAGAAAGAAAGAAAGAAAGAAAGAAAGAAAGAAAGAAAGAAAGAAAGAAAGAAAGAAAGAACAGAAGAGAAAGAAGGAAAGAGAAAAAGATATAGACAGGCTGATAGCAGATAGAATGATAGAATGATGAATAAATTAGAAAAACAAAAATTATAATCTGTTTCCAGAAACCACAAATATACTAACAATTTTCTTCAAAAAGGTAAATAGCTATTTCCCAGTGGAACAGCTTGGGGCCAGAGAGATAGCATGGAGGTAGGGTGTTTGCCTTGCATGCAGAAGGACTGTGGTTTGAATCCCGGCATCCCATATGGTCCCCAGAGCCTGCCAGGAGCGTTTTCTAAGCATAGAGCCAGGAATAACCCCTGAGTGCTCCCCCTCTCCCACAAAAAAAAAAAAAAAAAAAAAAAAAAGACAAACAGCTATTTCCCTGTGTCTGGAAGGAAAAGACATGCCCTCTCCCACTGGATCAAACAGGGGAGCCTCTAGCAAGCAAGATAACACAATCCATTCTTTTGAGCTTTCTACCAGCCCTGGTAACCTAACTTTTAATTGCTGGCTTTTTTTTCCTGTAATAAAATAAGTAACATAAAACTATACAAATGCCATCAATTAAACAATTCACTTGTCAAAAATAAAAAGTCAATTAAATAATAATTGGGCAAGAAATAGTCTCTGAAAATAGTTACCCAATTTCCTGACAAAGATGTTAAATACACCAAATATCTCAGATAAGTGAACTCACACACTGTATCTTTTTGTGACTGGTTTATTTTACTTAGCAAAATCTGTTTATGGCTCATGCATTAAACATGAAAATTCCAAACATACATCACATTGAATAATTTCCTACCAAGTTAAGGCTCAGTAAAACTCCATTGTATATATACAACACATTTTGTTTATCCATCCATCAAGAAACACTGTCATATTTTAGTCATTGTGAATACTATTAAAATGAATGCACAAATATTCCTAGAAGGTCTTTCTTTCATTTAAATATATAACCAAAGATGAGGATTACTGAATTATATGTCTATTCTATTTACTTTGGGGATTTGAGACATTCCTAGGAGTGTCCCAGGGTTGTTCCTGACAATACTCAGGAAACAACGCAGTGTTGGGAATAAATCCATCCTCTTATATGCAAAGCATATACTCAATTTACTGACCTATTTCTATGGCAAAAATATATTCATTTTAAGGTGCCAACTTAAAATAACCTGTATTCCACTGCAAATTTACTTTTTTATTTCTTTTATATATTTTTTGGTTATGTTTTTTGGGCCACACCTAGTGATGCTCAGGGGTTACTCCTGACTATGCGCTCAGAAATCACTCCCTGGCTTGGGGGCCATATAGGATGCCCAGGGATCAAACCACGGTCTATCCTAGGCTAGCACAGGCAAGGCAGGTGCCTTACCGCTTGCGCCACCGCTCTCCAGGCCCCACATTTTTTATTTCTTAACAGTCACAAGAATTCTAACTTCAACTTATCCTTGCCAATATGTTGTTTTTGTTTTTGTTAGGGTCATACTCTAGAAATATTCAAGGCTTGTTCCTGGCTCTTCATTCAGGGATCATCCTGGCTGGAGTAGAAGACCATAATTGGGTGAAAATGCAAACAATAGAAAAAACTAACCAGCTTCTTCTTCCCCCCCTTTTTTATGTTGTTGTTAAATTTTTTATTTTTAGTTATGAGAACAAAGATGCAAAGAAAGAGGACAAGGTAAATGTATACAGTTGAAGGACAATCAAACCCATAACATAATTCTCATGAAAGTCCACTTGCTTGATATCTAACTTTGAAATTTCAGCCCATAGAACATTAAGATATATAAGACAGAATCATGTACAAATACTTTGTCCCTCAACTCCCCAGGACTTGTAACACATATATTTCTTAACAGCATACAAGGCAATCTAAAGCCATAAAACTTACGTAACTCCTTAAACATTACAGGCATAGTATTTTTCTATATTTTCCATGTACATGCATATAGCTTCAGTTAACCTTCAAATTGTAAGTGGGTTCTTTTTAAGGATTAGAGTCAAAGGAGCACAGTATAAATGGGTTAGAGTGGCAATTGTTGTTTGCATAGGCCCACCAAAATATGAGGGACATGGAAAGGAATAACCTTGGCCTAAATACAAAGAGGACCCGACCCCTGAAGTTTCCTGGCACAAGACCAACCTCTAGGCTCCAGGCAAGTTAGATCATCCAATCCAAGACATTGTCTGTAGTGCCAACACAATTTTATTTTTCACACAGTCTCTGTTGTTGGTATCATGTTTCTGTATTAAAGATCCTGGAATCTGCATATCCTACAGTGAAGTCAGGATGTGGAGCATCCTCTCCTTTCACCTCACAATCAAAGGGCAGTGCAGGGAGCCCTGTCCTGTAAGCAGGTCGTTGTTGTTGTTAAGTCTTCTCAGTGTTAAGGGAAGTCTCTTTTGAGCAGGTCGATGTCTAAGCAGTGAAGGGTCTTCCGTGGTAGAGGATTACTTCCAGGTGATGGTATAGACAAGCCTGGATAGAACAGCTTCTATCTATGCAAGGCTAGTACCTAACCCCCCCCCTGTGTTACCTATCTCTTTGGCCTCACCAACACATCTGTTTTATTGCTGGTTTGGGGGTCCACAACCTGTGGTGTATCAGCCAGCAATTTGCTAATGGGAATCAAACCAAGCATTTTGAGCATACAAAACTAGTATCTCATTTTAATTGATTTAACACTTCCAAAAAAAAACTGATGTTAACATCTCTCATGTGCTTATCTGCACTCATCTATCTTTACAGAAATAAAAAGCTCTATTTTGGAACTGTGTTTGCTTCTGGAATTCTAAGTTCTAGATATAATCCCTATGGAGTCTATAATTTGCATACACGTCTGTTTTATGGGCTACCTTTTATTATGGGAAAATTATCTTTGAAGATAAAATCCTTTATAAATTTTCAAGTAGTAAAATTTGTCTATATTTTTCTCTTAGTACCTGCGACATTGGTATTATATCCAATAATACATTGCCAAAATAAATTGCATTAATTTTTATCCTATATTAATTTCTCCTAAATCTTACAATTGAGGGTGTTACATATGCCTGTGTTCAATTTTAAATTAATTTATGCATATTACTATTAAGAGTCCATTTTTTTAAATGTAACTGAGTTTTCCTAGCATAATTTGTTGAAATTCCCTTTCCTTTCCCTATTGAACAATACTTACTTTGACTGCTATCTGCTCTAAACATCTCATGCTCCAGAGCAGTCGGCTCCTTTCTCCACCATTTTGGCCTTTACTTTAGAAAGTCCCAAAATGAATGACTTTCTTGTCATTCTTGAATAGTGAGAGAGTTTATTTATGTGTACTCTATTATTTTCAATCATTTATAGCCTCTCAGCAAGTTTTAAAATCATAAAGTATGATCTTCAAGCTTCTTTTTTATGATTAATGAAAGTATTTGGTGATGAAGCACAAAAACAACAGGTTGGACAGTTACCTTTCACTGGATCAACCTGGTTTTGATCCCTGGCAATCCATTTGGTCCCTTGAGTCAGCCAAGTGTGATTCCTGAGCACAGAGACAGAAGTAAGCCCTAAGAATCTACAAGGTGCGGCCATGATAGATGATATAGATAGATCAGTGGTTCTCAAATAGTGGGGCGTCCCAGGGGGACACGAGGCTCCATAAAGGGGGGGCGCGTTTGACCTCAGCAAACACTGTCATAACAAGCTAAGCCCCAGGTTTATGTGTTTATGTCTCTGTATGTCTCTGAAGCTGAGAGTTGCTGAGTCCGGCTTCAAACCCCATTTTGAAAAGCTATGCATTGCAAAATATGCTCATTGTAGCCACTAATCCAAACATCATCTCTGATTAAAAAAATCAGCTCAAATTATTATGTATATTTTTGTTTTGCAAGTTAAAGTTTTCGTTAATAAAGATACTATTTACATTCATGCAGAGGGGGCAAGAAAAATGTTTTCTTCCTAGGGGGGCATGACAGAAAACAATTGAGAAGCAATGGATTAGATGATAAATAGATTATTGATACAGAGATAGATTGATGATAGATAACAGGATCCTTTCAGTCTGTATAAGTGTTATAAAGTGTTTCTATTTCCATTGCCAAACATCTACTAAAGCTATGAATTATTTTCGGTAGCATTAACATTTTAACAATTTAAGATAGTGTAACCCATGAACATGAAAGCTAATTAGCTTTCTTTATTAACAATGTTTTAATATATTTTATTTTATTTAAACACCTTGATTACATACATGATTGTGTTTGAGTTTCAGTCATGTAAAGAACACCACCCATCACCAGTGCAACATTCCCATCACCAATGTCCCAAATCTCCCTTCTCCCCACCCAACCGCCACCTGTACTCTAGACAGGCTTTCCATTTCCCTCATACATTCTCATTATTAGGACAGTTCAGAATGTAGTTATTTCTCTAACTAAACTCATCACTCTTTGTGGTGAGCGTCATGAGGTCAACTGGAAATTCCAGCTCTTTTTTCTTTTGTGTCTGAAATTATTATTGCAAGAATGTCTTTCATTTTTCTTAAAAACCCATAGATGAGTGACACCATTCTGCGTTTTTCTATTTCTATGACTTATTTCACTCAGCATAATAGATTCCATATGCATCCATATATAGGAAAATTTCATGACTTCATCTCTCCTGACAGCTGCATATGTGTATATGTTTCCAGAGTCTTGCTATGATAAATAGTGCTGCGATGAATATAGGTGTAAGGAAGTTTTTGTATTGTATATTTGTGTTCCTACGGTATATTCTTAGGAGTGGTATAGCTGGATCCTATGGGAGCTTGATTTCCAGTTTTTGAAGGAATCCCATATCGCTTTCCATAAAGGTTGAACTAGACTGCATTTCCACCATCAGTGGATAAGAGTTCCTTTCTCTCCACATCCACGCCAACACTGTTTGTTCTCATTCTTTGTGATGTGTGCCAATCACTGTGGTGTGAGATAGTATCTGATTGTTGTTTTGATTTGCATCTCCCTGATGATTAGTGATGTAGAGCATTTTTTCATGTGCCTACTGGCCATTTGTATTTCTTCTTTGTCAAAGTGTCTGTCCATTTCTTCTTCCCATTTTTTGATGGGATTAGATTTTTTTTCTTGTAAAGTTCTGTTAGTGCCTTGTATATTTTGGAGATTAGCCCAAAATTATCTGATGGGTACTGGGTGAATAGTTTCTCCCACTCAGTGGGTGGCTCTTGTATCCTGGGCGGTATTTCCTTTGAGGTACAGAAGCTTCTCAGCTTAATATATTCACATCTGTTAATATCTGCTTTCACTTGCTTGGAGAGTACAATTTCCTCCTTAAATATGCCTGTAGTCTCAATGTCCTAAAGTGTTTTGCCTACGTGTTGTTATATATATATTATGGCTTCAGGTCTGATATCGAGGTCTTTTATCCATTAGATTTTAACTTCACACATGATGTTAGCTGGGGATCTAAGTTCAATTTTTTTAAGTGGCTAGCCAGTTGTGCCAACTCCACTTATTGAAGAGGCTTTCCCTGCTCCATTTAGGATTTCTGCTCCTTTATCAAAATTAGGTGATTGTATGTCTGGGGAACATTTTCTGAGTATTCAAGCCTATTCCACTGATCTGAGGACCTGTCCTTATTCCAATACCATGCTGTTTTGATAACTATTGCTTTGTAGTACAGTTTAAAGTTGGGGAAAGTAATTCCTCCCATATTCTTTTCCCCAATGATTGCTTTAGCTATTCTAGGGTGTTTATTGTTCCAAATGAATTTCAAAAGTGCCTGATCCACGTCTTTGAAGACAGATATCTTTAGAGGGATCACATTAATCTGTACAATGCCTTGGAGAGTACTGCCATTTTGATGTTAATCCTGCCAATCCACGAGCAGGGTATGTGCTCCCATTTCCACGTGTCCTCTCTTATTTCTTGGAGCAGTGTTTTATAGTTTTTTTTGTATAGGTCCTTCACATGTTTAGTCAAGTTGATTCCAAGATATTTGAGTTTGTGTAGCACTATTGTGAATGGTGTTGTTTTCTTAATGTCCATTTCTTCCTTATTACTATTGGTGTATAGAAAGGCCATTGATTTTTGTGTGATAATTTTGTATCCTGCCACCTTGCTATATGAGTCTATTGTTTCTAGAAGCTTTTGGTAGAGTCTTTAGGGTTTTCTAAGTAGAGTATCAGGTCATCTGCAAACAGTGAGAGCTTGACTTCTTCCTTTCCTATCTGGATTCCCTTAATATCTTTTTCTTGCCTATGCACTACAGCGAGTACTTCCAGTGCCATGTTGAATAGGAGAGGTGAGAGAGGACAGCCTTGTCTTGTGCCAGAATTTAGAGGGAAGGCTTTAGTTGTTCTCCATTGAGGATAATATTTGCCACTAGCTTCTGGTAGATGGCCTTAACTATATTGAGAAAGGTTCCTTTCATTCTATCTTGCTGAGAGTTTGGATCAAGAATGGGTGTTGGACCTTATCAATTGCTTTCTCTGCATCTATTGATATGATCATGTGATTTTTACTTTTCTTGTTGTTGATGTTGTGCATTATGTTGATAGATTTACGGATGTTAAACCATTCTTGCATTCCTGGGATGAAACACACTTGGTCATAGTGGATGATTTTCTTAATGAGGCATTGAATCCTATTTGCCAGGATTTTGTTGAGGATCTTTGCATCTGCATTCATCAGCGATATTGGTCTGTAATTTTTTTTTTCATAGCATCTCTCTCTGGTTTAGGTATCAAGGTGATGTTGGCTTCATAAAAGCTATTTGGAAGTGTTTCCGTTTGCTCAATTTCATGAAAGAGTCTTACCAGGATTGGTAGTAGTTCCTCTTGGAAAGTTTGAAAGAATTCATTAGTGAATCCATCTGGGCCTGGGCTTTTGTTTTGGGGCAGACTTTTGATTACCGTTTTAATTTCATCAATAGTGATGGGGTGTTTAGATATGCTATATTCTCTTCATTCAACTGTGGAAGAGTAGAAGAGTCCCAGAATTTACCCATATCTTCCAGGTTCTCATTGTTAGTGGCATAGAGCTTCTCAAAGTAGTTTCTGATTACCCTTTGAATCTCTGCCATATCAGTAGTGATCTCTCCTTTTTCATTCCTAATATGAGTTATCAAGTTACTCTCTCTTTCTTTGTTAGTTTTGCCAGTGGTCTATCAATCTTGTTTATTTTTTCAAAGAACCAACTTCTGCTTTTGTTGATCTTTCGGATTGTTTTTTGGGTTTCCACTTCGTTGATTTCTGTTCTCAGCTTTGTTATTTCCTTTTGTCTTCCTACTTTTGGATCATTTTGTTGAGAACTTTCTAGTTCTATGAGCTTCGTCATTAAGCTACTCAGGTAAGCCCCTTCTTCCTTCCTGATGTATGCTTGCAAAGCTATAAATTTTCCTCTCAGTACTGCTTTTGCTGTGTCCCATAAGTTCTGATAGTTTGTGTCTTTATTATCATTTGTTTCCAGGAATATTTTGATTTCCTCTTTGATATCATATTGGACCCACTGGTTATTCAGTATAAGGCTGTTTAAAAACTGTTAAAGTTTTCTTCTGTGTCCCTTTAGAATTCACATATAATTTCAGAGCCTTGTGGTCAGTGAAGGTAGCCTGCAAGATTTCTATCCTCTTGATATTATGGAGGTATGTTTTATGTGCCAGCATATAGTCTATCCTGGAGAATGTCCCATGTACATTGGAGAAGAATGTGTATCCAGGTTTCTGGGGATGGATTGTCCTATATATATCCACGAGGCCTCTTTCTTCCATTTCTCTTCTCAAGTCTAGTATATTCTTGTTGGATTTTGGTCTGCTTGATCTATCCAGTGTTGACAAAGCTGTGTTGACGTCCTCCACAATTATTGTGTTGTTATTGATGTTATTTTTCAGATTTGTCAACAATTGTATTATTTTTCTGGACCCTCATTTATTGCATATATGTTTAGGAGAGTGATTTCTTCCTGCTCTACATACCCCTTGATTAATATAAAATGTCCATCATTGTCCCTTACAACCTTCCTGAGTATAAAGTTTGCATTATCTGATATTAGTATGGCCACTCCAGCTTTTTTATGGGTGTTGTTTGCTTGGATGATTTTCCTCCAGCCTTTTATTTTGAGTCTATGTTTTTTCTGACTATTCAGGTGTGTTTCTTGTAGGCAGCAGAAGGTTGGATTGAGTTTTTTGATCCATTTAGCCACTCTGTGTCTCTTAACTGGTGCATTTAGTCCATTGACATTGAGAGAAAGAATTGTCCTGAGATTTAATGCCATCTTTATATCGAAATTTGGTGTGTCTTTTGGTCAGTCTTGTCTTAAATTAGGTCTTTCAGTTTTTCTCTTAAGACTGGTTTTGAGTCTGTAAAGTTTCTAAGCTGTTTTTTTTTTTTTCATTTTACTTTGCAGATTAGCTTTAAAGGCTTTATGTGTTTGCATATAATCTACGGAGTTTTCAAAATATAGGATCATAGAATCACAAAAAAGATCTTTATTGGCTTTTCCAATATGAAGCTTTTTTTTTTATGATATAAGGCTCCAACTAAAACTTCCAGTACAGAGATAACAAATATGTCAGAGCAGTGACAGAAAGCATCCTAGCCTTTTCCTGATCTTAAAAGAAATATTTCAATCTTTCACTTGTACACTCTACATATACCTTATATGATTTTTGAATTTTGATAACATTCTTCTATTCTATTTTTTCAGTATTAAAACTGGTTAAATTTTTTTCTCTGAATTAACATGATAATTTTTAACCATTTTTTAACCATTGTGACTTAATATATTACATTTACTATTTGCTACATAATGAGCAATTCTTGCCTAGCAAGAATAAATTACTTTTATTATTAATAATTTAATATTCTGTTGAAATCTAGGTACTAATTTTTGAGAATTTTTATAGCAATGTTCATAAGAGACATTTACTTGTAGTTTTCTAATAGTCCTTTTAACTTGGGTTTAAATTGGCCTCTTAGGATAAATTAGAAGTATAGTTTTTTTGAAAAATGAAAAAGATTGGAACTAAATTTTACTTTGGTAAGATTTTTCAGTGAAGCAATCAATCAGTTCCAGGACTTTCCTTTGTCTAGAAATTTTTTTTCATAAGTAAGTCGATCATTTTACTTGTCATAAGTCTATTCAGATTTTCCATTTCTATATGGTTTAGTCTAGGCAGGCTTTTTGTTTCTAAGAACTACTTCATTTCATCTAAGCTATCAATTTTGTGACCAGATAAGCAGTCACTGAACTATAGTTATAATCTTTTATATTTTTACCACCTTGTGAGTTATAGGGCCATATTCAATTTAACATTATGAGCATTCCTCCTTTTTTTAACTGAGTCTCCAGATTTTGAATTTCACTGATCTCATATGGATTTTATTGGCATTTCTCTAGTTTAACTTTCTAATACATTTTTTCTAAACTTTATAATTACTTTCATGTTTATATTTGTTTTCCTATAAGTAACTCTATGTACCATAAACTTGAGTACGTTGTGTTTTGTTTTCACCTTTTTGTTTGTTTGTTTGTTTGTTTTTTTTGGTCACACCCGGCGTTGCTCAGGGGTTACTCCTGGCTGTCTGCTCAGAAATAGCTCCTGGCAGGCACAGGGGACCATATGGGACACCGGGATTCGAACCAACCACCTTTGGTCCTGGATCGGCTGCTTGCAAGGCAAACGCCGCTGTGCTATCTCTCCGGACCCTGTTTTCACCTTTTTTTATGTAATGCTCTACTTTCCATTTTGATTTCTTTGTTTCATTGATTGTTTAAGAGTATGTTCTTTACATCTAACAAATTCAAAAACTTTTCAGTTTTCATATTGATTTATTTCTAACTTCATCCCCCTAGGGTCAGATAAAATAAGCTGTATGTTAACATTT
Source organism: Suncus etruscus (assembly GCF_024139225.1). Classification (NCBI taxonomy): domain Eukaryota; kingdom Metazoa; phylum Chordata; class Mammalia; order Eulipotyphla; family Soricidae; genus Suncus; species Suncus etruscus. The sequence continues at coordinate 77,946,801 of NC_064856.1, read as the reverse complement.
AAGGTATTAAAATTTAATTTGTTAACAGAAATATGTCTATACCTCTATACCGGAAAAATGTCTCAAGTGACCATAAGACAAATGTGTATCATACTATTGTTGGGTAGAATGGTCTATATATTTATTAGCTCTAATTCACTAATTGTGGTATTTAGAACCTGTATTTGCTTATATATCTGTTTTGTAGTTTACTGAGTGAGGTATTAGGTCCACAACTAAAACTTCTCCCTTCAATTCTGTCAAGTTTTGTTTCACATATATTTTGATGGTTTGACATAAGTACACAAGTGTTTATAACTGTGTGTCATCTTGCTCTGGTTATTTTACTTTATTGTTTTGTTTTTGGTTTGGGCCATACCTGGTGACGTTCAGGGGTTACTACTGGATATGCACTTAGAAATTGTTCCTGCCTTGGGGGACCATATCAGAGAATAAAGAATCAAACCACAGTCTGTCCTAAGTCACCCACATGCAAGGCAAATGCCCTACCCCTGATCCAATGCTCAGACCTTGCTGTAGTTTTTTTATTATATTAATAACAGAATGTTCATTTGCAAAATATTCTCTTACTATCTCTATGTAATTAGAAATTAACTTATCTGTGTGAATCAAACTTGTGTAAAAAATTGATAAAGTAAATTTCAAAGTTTCTCAATCAATAAAATATGTATTTCATGTTTTTAATAAGGCAATTATATATCAAATATATAAATATTGTTTATAACTTTTACATTTGAGATAATTATAAATTGGAAAGAAGAGTTTTATAATTTAGAACTACTAAAAATTCATATTCAGGGCTGAAGCAATAGATAGTACAGGGGTTAGACACTAGCTTTTCATGTGACCCTGGCTCAATCCTGGAATCACATATGGTCTACCAAGCACTGAGCACAGAATGAAAATAAGTCCATGATCTATTCCTAAACTAATCCTGCCTTAGTCCCTCAAAACACTTGTATTCTATGGCTATAACATTAAAATAAGAAATTAGTAACTAGCAAAACTCAAATGAGTTAAATATAAACCTAAAAAACTCTACTGGTTTAAAAACTGTGAGAAAAAAAATGTTGTTGGTTTTGTTTTGTTTTGTTTGATACATTTTTGTTTTCAGTGCCACACTCAGCTGTGCCAGATCACAATTGGTAGAGTTTCAAGAAAGATATATTATGCAGGGATCAAACAATGGCTACAAGCAAGGCAAGCACTTTATCCACTGTACTGTCTAGCACAGGAAAAAAAATGTGACATTTACAATTGACAAATATCTAATGCTAACAATCATATCATGTTGTTCACACTAGTTGAGGAAAAAATATGACACTATATAATTGAGAAATATCTAATGCTATCAATCATATCCAATGTCATACACACCAGTTAAGGAAAATAATTGTGAACCATGTAATTGACAAATATCTAATGCTATCAATCATATCCAGTGTTGTTCACACTAGTCAGAGTAGGTGAACCATACATATTTTTTCCTAAAATTACATTTAGTAATATCAGGTAAGTAGTTTGAAAAAGTCATGGTATAACTATGAACATGGGATAAATATGCAAAGAAAATAAATCAGGGTTTTTGTTCTTTTAAATAGTTTATAACTCAATTCAACCGTCAGACCAGATGTTAAAATGTTTACTAGTACACCACTAGAAATACTTCATCCCAGAAGGTATTTTGATACAAAGGTCATTTCATATGTGATTTTTAATGACAAATAAATAGAATGCAAAGTTTAAAAAGTTTCAAAGAAACTAACATTTTTAATTTTAAATAATAAGAAAACAAAAGTACCACTTTTGGCAAAGTTCATTCCACCTTAAATTTTAAGATTGTAATATATTTATTATGTATGCATGTGAATATGTATACAAATATGGGCCAAGGTATCCATCCTGACACTTAGAAGATAGGCAGTATTTAAATATAACTAGACAGATGATAAACAAATGAAAGTCGTCCTTTCTATGAAAATCTTTTGATATTTAATTAGAACAAACATACAGTCTTAGGATTTCTCTTTGATATTTACTCTCCATTGAGAATTATAGTTTCAATTATAATACTACTACTAATTTTTTAAAAAGCATAATTATTTTCATAAAGACATTTAACATATATGATACCATGACAAACTTAGGTAGATCTAAAAAAATATATTAAACGGTAAGATTATCAAAGTAAGTTCAGATACTTATTTTGAATATTTTATAAAACCAATCTTATCAACATAACTTAAAATTTGTCAGCATGGATTATTTGAAGGGGGTTCTGATTTGTTGTTTTGCTCATGTTGGCAGGGATCCAACCCAGAATCTCATATATGCTAGACAGGTACTCTACTGCTCAGCTACATCTCACATCATAAATGAATTTGAATAGTTTAGTTATCAGTTATTTTCTCAGCATTTTCACCGATTCCTCTCCCATGTTTCTCTAGTTGTTTAATCAGACTAGATATCTGACATTGGTTATACCATATTTTTTGTCCAAGAAGCTATCTTAGTACTTAAAGATTAGCCTTTCATTGGTACCTCACATTGTTATCTGGTTACTTTGTAATCTACTACTAATTTTAAAAATCATTACAAGTCCACCATATTGGAGATTCATGTTGGACACTGGAGATACAGTGTGTCTGGGGCCGGTGAGGTAGCGCTAGAGGTAAGGTGTCTGCCTTGCAAGTGCTAGCCAAGGAAGGACCATGGTTGTTAGATCCCCCGGCGCCCCATATGGTCCCCCCAAGCCAGGGGCAATTTCTGAATGCTTAGCCAGGAGTAACCCCTGAGCATCAAATGGGTGTGGCCAAAACCAAAAAAAAAAATTAGTGTGTCCATGATTACATAGAAAACATAGAAAACAGCCTGGAGAGAGGGAGATATTTAACAAATAATCATATAATCAGTTATAAATTTAAATTACTGTGCTGTAAAAGAAAACTATGTAATTCTATAAGCATGTAAATGGGATACTTGCCCCATGTAAGGACTAGAAAGAAATTACCTTAGAAAGTACAATTTGACTAAAGAAAACAAAATTATATTGAGAAGAAGTTTTGACAGAGAAAACAAACAACATAAACTTAAAAAAATAAAACTAGTACCATCTTCATCTAGGAAGAATCATACTTATTTTCTTCAGACTTCAAAAACTGGAAAAAAAAATTTTATTAAGATAGCCTAAACTAAAACATTTCTAGGAACAAGAAATGTGTTTTGGGATTAATGAAAACTTGTCAAGTAAGCAATTATATCTAAATTTGTTATGTAAAACAAAAGGGAGGAGAACATAGGTTTTACCTTTTAATATTGACTTATATTTTAAATGTATCTAAAAATAATTTAATGTTATAAAAGAACAATGGTAAAAATAATAAACATTTATTATTTTCATAACATAGGAGAGAGAATGCAGTGAGTAGGATACTTCCCTTACACCTGGTCAATTGTGCCAGGCATCAGGAGTGAACCCTGAGGGTAGAGTCAAGAGAAAGCCCTGAGCACTGTGCTAGGTGCAGCCCAAAATCCAAATTAAGTAAATAAAAAAAAATTTTTCAGTTAGCACTTTTTAAATATTACTTTTTAAGAAAAAGGAACAACTATTAAATGTTCAAGGCTTCACTCAAAACTACATTCAAGTATTTTTTAAAAGTTCCTGCTATGATCAAAAGTTTCATTTGTAAATCCAACATTGAAGTCAATGTGAAAAACAGTAATTAAGTGGGTGATTGATAAAAGTGAGTGTATGACTCATAGTTTGCAGAGGAAAATGATTTTTGGGAAAGGCTCAGGAAGAAAAGATGCAAATAATTGATTTTGAATGAAATGAAGACCTTTCCTGTCCAAGGACTGTCACCAGTTCTTTATTACTTGAAGATTAAGGGAATAGTGAATAAAGCTGTCTGCCAGACTGCAGGAAAGGTAAGATATGACAGTCTTTAAGTGTACCTCACAAAAAAGTTTTGGGAAATAACATTCATAAAAATTAAACTTTCTATAAAAAGTTACTAGAAACCCCAATTCAAATCAGAAGAAAAGTCAAATTAAATGAACATTTAATCATTTGTCAGGAACTTGAACAGAATGAAACAGCAAGCTAGGTCAAATTATAGAATAATCAAATTTTACTTCACTTGTCTTTTAAACAATACTGATTTAGAGGGAAAATAACTTAATTAGAATTTTTGTTAGATTTGTTTCCTACTTCATGAGTTAATACAAAATAAAAGTATTTGATTTTACTAGTAATTCAGCAAATTTATAGAATAAAATTTAGTTTCTGATTTAGGAAGCCATATTTGAGTCATTGAATTCACTTCCACCTTTTCATTATCTGCTCCTATCACCCATATCCAGAAAAAAACAGGTAGATAAGGATAAATAGCATATATGTGCACACATAGTTTTACATAATCAAATTTAATATAAGTATTACTATTCATGCATTTTCAGTCATTAAAGGAACATATCTTCATTATTTCATTTTATAGTCAGATTAAATAGAAAACCTGTTTTGTTTTTGGAGGGTTTGGAGGGCATTTGGTGGTGGGAGAAAGCCCAGTTATGCTCAGGCCTTATTTCTAATTAACTGATCAGGAATCACTGACAATAGGGTGCTCAAGAGATGATATACAATGCTGGGAGTCAACCCAGAGCCAGCAACTTGCAAGACAAGTTCCATATCTCCTGTACTAGATAGATTGATAGATAGATAGATAGATAGATAGATAGATAGATAGATAGATAGATAGATAGATAGATAGATAGATAGATAGATGATAGATAGATAGATAGATGATAGAGATGATAGATAAATAGATAGAGACAGATATAGATATATATCATATAAAATACATACTATTGATATACTATATACAAATATACTACATATATGTCTCCAGCTCTTAACAGAAAACAATCCAATTTAATTTCAAAATGAAATGAAAATGAAACGTTTGGAATGCCTATTTTGCAATGTCATTGAGCAATTTGCTTTACACATCCTTCTAGAGATGTCCCAGTTCACTCTTATTCTTCTCCATCCTCTCTGCCACTTTCTTGAACTCACTCTCCCAGCTGAAGAAGCTCAAATTCTCTCTTGAACTTGTTAATCCTTTTTCTATCTTACTCTTCCTCTTTATTCTCTTCCTCCATCCCTCCCTTTCTCTTTCTCTTAAAATAAAATATTTAAGGGCCAGAGCAATAGTACAGCAAGTAGAGTGGTAGTATAGTAAGTAGGAAAGGCAATTTGCATTGCATGTGGCTGACCCAGGTTTAATCACTGGCTCCCTACATGGTGTCATGAGCACCTCTAGAGTGAGCTCTGAGTGCCGAGTAAGTGGTAAGGCCTAAACACCACTGAATGTGCTCCCAATGCAACAACAAAAACAACAACAAAAATTCACTTCAAAAGAAATAATTCTGGATAGGAGGCTAATGATATAGCTCAGTAGGTCCAGAGTTTGAACCCCAGCATCACAGAAAAAGAATAGTACTAATAGGTTTACTTGCCTATAATATTTATACATAAATAGTGAAAACAAAAAGACCAAGATATTGTTCATATTTTTAGGTGTGGGAGGTGTTTGGGGTTACATCAGGGGAATTTTAGGAGCTACTCCCAGCTCCATTCTCAAGTATTAGTTTAAGTGTTGCTTAGTAAATCAGATAGTACTGGAGATCAAGCCAGGGCCTCAAGCATGCAAAACATATTCTTTCACTCCTCTAAATATTTTTAAGATTAAGCAATCAAAGGCATATCACTAATGACTTTTATAAGAGCCATTCTAACATACCTTATGTATATAATATAGAACTTAGTTCATGAACAATGATAAAGGCTTACTTTGTAACTGTGCTTAATTTTAAAAAGGCAATATCTTTGTAATCTCTACAGATTTTAAAGCATGCACATATTCCAATTTCAAATGCAATCCTAAGTACTAAACCAGGAAAATTGAAAATGTGCATATCCACACTAAATCTTATACATAAATAGCATTATTCACAATAGTCAAAATGTGGAAACATAAATGGCCATTACTTACTGGATTAAAAGAAAACAATTGTATAGCGACACAATGGGATTATTCAGGTACAAAATGAAAATTGTAGCATATGCTTGCTACAATATGGACTAATCTTAAAAACATACAAAGTACAAGGCAGCAGATAAAGAAGGCCACATATTATTTAATTATAGTTATATTCAAAAATAAACATCAACAAATGGAGACTAGAGAGAGATAGCACAGTAGGTCTTCAGCATCCTATATACCTCTATTATTACCACCAGGAGTAATTCCTGAGTAACCACTGAGCATCACTGGGTATGGCAGAGTTTCAATTTAATAAATAACACTCTTCCTAAATAGTGGTAATGATTACATAACCTAGTGAATATACTTTATAAAAATGAACTGTACACTTTAACTCTGTAACTACTATGTGCAAACAATATTGCAATTGTACGATTTATTTATTTATTTATTTATTTATTTATTTATTTATTTATTTATTTATTTATTTATTTATTTTTGGTTTTTGGCCACACCTGATGATGCTCAGGGGTTACTCCTGGCTGTGTGCACAGAAATCACTCCTGGCTTGGGGAACCATATGGGACACCAGGGAATAGAACTGCAGTCTGTCCTAGGCTAGCAAACACATGCCTTACCGCTTGTACCACTGCTCTGGTCCCTGAAACAAATATTATTTAAAAAATTTAATATCAACTCACCTGTCCCTTTTGTGGTGCCAAACAACGAACAACTTCATCCACCATTACTGGAACATGTAATCTAGTCACAGCTTCAGAATCTCTATCGTGAGATTCATCTGATTCAGGAGCTCCAGTTTCACCTGTTTGTTTAGGGGCTTCATATTCATGGTATTTTCTTGCTGTACCAAGTATTTTTTTTTGACAGCCACCTAAATAAAATACTCCAGATTCCAACCAGCATGAAAGAAATCCTTTATAGATTTTACAAAAATATGGGTATCGAAGCATTTTGTAGTTCACAGATCTAGAAGAAAAAATGAAAATGTGGCATAGATTATTTTTTAAATGTCACAATATAATTTTTAAATGAAATTACCTGAGGTGAAGCCAGTTCTAACACAGGTAAGCCTAATCGTTTTAGCAGTGACTAATTAGTCAATTAAAAGAGGAAACAAAAAAAGAAGTGACTAATTAAATGCCAACTAAGAAACCTACAAAACCCCAGAAATTGAATATATAATTTCCAATATAGTCTGAGAAACTATAAACATTCATTTTAATTGGATGTGAAAGTTTATTATCCAATCATCATTTTCTAAAATAATTTCTCTGATTTTTAAGTTTAAAATAATATTTAAAACTTAGTCCTTTGCTAAGTTCCTCCTCACATGGGGAGTTCTTTCTCCTTTCTTCTCTACCTTTCAACAAACTCTCCACCTTTAAAAAAATTTCAAACTCAGGGGTCAAAGAGATAGCATGGAGGTAGGGCATTGGCCTTGCATGCAGGACAGTGGTTCGAATCCCAGCATCCCATATGGTCCCCGAGCCTGCCAGGAGCGATTTCTGAGCGTAGAGCCAGGAGTAAGTCCTGAACACTGCAGGGTGTGACCCAAAAAATAAAACAAAAAAATTCAAACTCTGTATTGAACATGCTGTTTGAATGACTTAAATTGTATTAAAATTAAATACAATTTAAATTGTATTAAAAATTGTATCCTTCTGTGAATCCCTAGAAAAATTGCATGTACATCCAATATGAAAATGTGTTTTCAGACTCAAAAAATCTTGCATGCAGGCCATGGATAGATTCTGACAAGATTACTTAACCAAAAGCCTATATCAATGTGGCACAAATCAATTTAATTGTACTTTATAAATATTCAACTATGTACACATTGATGTTCAGACTCTTTTTGTTTTATTTGCATAGTGCCCACCCAGAAAAAAGATAAAGAAAAAATAAGTAATTATATATTCCTTGGCATACTAATCTTGATTTTTTTTTCATTTTTTTTCTTTAGAGGGGAGGGGAGGAGACTAATCTTGATTTTTTTGTAAATTTTTAAAGTAGTAGGAAAAATTCTGTTAACTAGTATAGTTATAGTATAGTACTAATATAAAATTCTGTTAACAAAAACCTTCTGAAAGCATTGTGGTTTTTGTTTTGTTCTTTTTAATTTAATTGCTCTCAATAAATATATTTGAAACTGCTCTTCAGTTAACACATCTCTGTGGACTTTCTAAAAAGATGAAATCTGGAGTATTTGAATAACCTATACAACGTATAGTGTTTTAGACATAAAAACATAATATATATTCTTGGAGATCTCAAATAATAAGAAATACTCTTGAATTTCCAGTTAGGACTCAGAACCATACAGGGAAAAATAAATTAATAGAAAAAAATAGCTTCTCTGACCTGAATTATTTTTCCTGCATTCCATTTTTATGTATTTACCCAACAGTGTTCACTGGACAAACCTATAGGGTCTATTACACAGTAACTGTTTACTAAAGGAGTATAATAATTACTTTCTTCTTTGGTTGTGTTTTGAAATATCTCCCTAATAAAGAAAGTGATTTCTTTCTCTCTGTGGCCCAATCTCCTACAATACGGGGCTCTCCTGTCATCAACTAAGAACCAAAACAAATGATTTAAGTTCCCTAGGTCACAGGAAAGAGGATAACAATCAGAAAATCTGGCATCTAGAAGAGAATTTCTGGTTTCCTGACTTTTTTTCTCAGCCACCAAAGTTCAGTCGAAGTTATTGAGACTAGAAAACTATGGGGAGAATAAGGGGAGAAATTAATTTGAAAATTCCACAGTCATCACCAATACCACCTGTCTTCACAGCCACTAAAACTTAATGGAAAACTTAAAAACAAAGGCAACAAGAAGAAGAAGGAAAAATAAAAATAAAAACTCAGCCCAGAGTCCGCATTGGAAAAAGTGAAAGAGAAAGTGAAACAGCGAAACAAACTATTTGGTAACTTCCGAAATTAGGATGGATATAAATAACATTTGCGAGGACTCAGGCACTGAGACTGGTGTTTACTGGATGAATGAATTACCTCTGCCAGGAGGTTCCCCCAAACGCCTGGGTTGGGGTACAGTGAGAGCTCAAGGACTCAGCCACCTTCTCACCTGGCACAAGAAGAAACCTCACTTGGCCTTTAAATTCGGCCACCAACGACCACCAAGGTTGGGGGAGAAACTCTTTGGCCACACGTGGAAGTCCCAGACCTGGGGGAATCTTGTAAAGACGGACAGGTTAGACTAGTAGGTCCGTCCCACAACCGAAGTCTGAGTCTTTCGTTCCGCCTCTTCCAGTCCCCTACTGAAAAGTCTTGCAGGCACAGTATTTTACCAGTAGTGTTTCAGGGGTCTTTTAAAGCAAACAAAACCATAACAAATCCCTGCAATTGCCAGGTTGAAATCGATTTTCACTTTATTTAGTGTCTGATGCAACTTTAAAACTAACTTTGCAGTTTCTCCTTATCAGCTGCTATGTTCGATTTCTGTTTTCTAAATTTACAGGAAAGTTAAAAGCCATTTAACAAAAAACTGGAGGGATTTATATCTCCATAGATAAGCTTAAAAAGTTTGGGATCTTTTTTCTTTGTTATATTAGAAAATATAGTTAGAAATTCCCTTACATTTTCTGTTATGCTCCCTACTGTCTTGCCAAACTAAAAAAGTTTTTTAAAAAGTCAGCACAAAAATGCCATTGATTCTAACACTAATAGTTCTTTGCATTTACTAAATATTCATTTTCTTAAGTTTGTGACTATGAGACCACACTTGGCTGAGCTCAGGGCTTACTCATTGCTCTATGCAAGTATCACAATCATGCTTCAGGGAATCAGGGATTGAGCACAGGTGATTGCAAGCAAAAATAACATCTCCATCTCTCTCCCTCTTTTCCCCCCTTTCTCTCTCCCCCACTTCTCTTCTCCCCTCTCCCCTCTCATTTCCCCCTCCCTCTTAACCCCCCCTCTCAAGTACACACACCCCTCTACTGCTAGCTACTGATGTGCTAATGATGCATATCTTATCTTCTCACCCAAAAGAAAAATGGGTGTAACAAGAACACTAGTGATAAGCCCTTAGACAATATGTGAAAAGCAAAATTTAAACTCTCCTCCTTTGGGTAATTGTAAGGCAGCATTTCCCAAAGCCAATCAGGATTAGATTTCCCCAGAGTTCCATGTGTCCCTGAGCTTTCCAGGAGTGATTTCTGAGCACAGAACAGGTGTAAGCCCTGAGCACAACCAGGTGTGGCCTCAATTATTCAATGACTAAATAACCAAGGTCTTTTCAGAGTCTATAAATTTTAGAATGTTATACTATTTCTGAATAACCTCACGCATATGTAGACTAAAAATAAACAAAGGGAATAGCTAATAGCAATAAAAACAGACCATGAGAGTGGGGCTGGGGAATAATACAAATTCTAGGTCTCTTGCCTAATACGCAGCCAACCCGGGTTCAATTCCTATCATCCCATATGTTCTGTGCACCATCAGGAGTAATTCCTAAATGCTGAACCAGGAATAATCCCCGAGCAATGCTGGGTATGGCTTAAAATCTAAAAAAAATTTTTTTCTTAATTTAGAAACTACTTTCTTACTTAACAATGACCAATCAAATGTTACCTTATCATAGTAAGATATGCATATTTTCAGGCTAGATTAAGATATCTTGATATCTCTTACTCTCAAAAAGTATCTTATGAACAAAATTCTATGAACAAAATGCTTTGTGAAATATAAGAAAAATGTTTATTAATTTTTCTGAAAACTTTCACTTTCTCACCTATAAAATAAACGGTACCTATATCTCATACTTTTGGGGGGGTCACACCCGGCAGCACTCAGGGGTTACTCCTGGCACTATGTTCAGAAATCATTCCTGGCAGGCTCAGGGGACCATATGGGGTGCCGGAATTCGAACCACCGTCCTTCTGCATGCAAGGCAAACGCCTCCATGCTATCTCTCCGGACCCTATATCTCATACTTTTTGATAAATAATATAAAGTCAACCATTGCAAGAATATCAGAGGTAAAAATACATATTGAAATACAAAGATTTCTTGGGCCCGGAGAGATAGCACAGTGGCGTTTGCCTTGCAAGCAGCTGATCCAGGACCAAAGGTGGCTGGTTCGAATCCCGGTGTCCCATACGGGTCCCCCTTGCCTGCCAAGAGCTATTTCTGAGCAGACAGCCAGGAGTAACCTCTGAGCACCGCCGGGTGTGGCCCCCCCCAAAAAAGAAATATAAAGATTTCTTGGGCCCGGAGAGATAGCACAGCGGCGTTTGCCTTGCAAGCAGCCGATCCAGGATCAAAGGTGGTTGGTTCGAATCCGGGTGTCCCATATGGTCCCCAGTGCCTGCCAGGAGTTATTTCTGAGCAGACAGCCAGGAGTAAACCCTGAGCACTGCCGGGTGTGACCCAAAAAAACAAAAAAAAACAAAAAAAAAGAAGAAGAAAGAAAGAAAGAAAGAAAGAAAGAAGGAAGGAAGGAAGGAAGGAAGGAAGAAAGAAAGAAAGAAAGAAAGAAAGAAAGAAAGAAAGAAAGAAAGAAAGAAAGAAAGAAAGAAAGAAAGAAAGAAAGAAAGAAAGAAAGAAAGAAAGAAAGAAAAGAAAGAAAGAAAGAAAAGAAAGATTTCTCAATTTTATTAACAAACTGCCACAAAAATTATTGAAAATAATTAAAATTAATGAGTAAAACGAATGTACCAATTATCAGTATCAATTAGTAGCAGCAAAATAAATGTAATCAAATTAAACACTAATAATTGTACTGATGAATCTATCCATTTTTTAGAAACAGTCACATGCTATGCATCATAAACAATGACCAGTTTTTGATTTTCTGCAAAAGGAAATAAATGTTCCTAACATAGTAAGCTCCACAAATTGTATTATAACAGTATCCTGTATTAATGTTGTCATCCTATTTATTTGGCGATACTGAATCACCAGATGATAAACTACCAATTTGGCTCAATTTTAGGCTCAATATTTCCCAAAATTTGTAATCAATAACTGCTGAACCGGCACAATAATCATCATCTCAAGGAAATTCTGATCACAAAATAGCTTGTCAATGTACGATGAAATTACATGGGCAAAATCATTTCTCCTTTCCCAAGTATTTCGTTTTTTAAAGTGTACCTCTAAATAATACCTACAACCTAAGACTTAAAAAAAAAAACAACAACACTACATCCAATACTGAAATAAGGGGGATGAAAATTTGAATGAGTTTATTTGTCATAAGACCAAAATTGAATAAACTAACACAGTCTGCAATAAAGCGCTCAAGGACAGGGAGATGTGAGAAATGAGGCCTTGATGTCTCAAACCAAAAATACTTAATTTGAAATTAATTGAGGCTAATGTAACCCAGATCGATCCAAGTGAAAAATGGCTGGAATGAAAAAGTCCCTCCATTATCATCCTCAGAGCAAGAGTCCTTGGAGGGCTTTGGAGGCCAAGCTTCTCAATAGATTCAAGAAATAAACACTCAGTCCCCATGAATTCACACCCAATCAGGCTCCGCCTCCCACACCCAGTCAGCATAGTGCATGAGCCAACCCCTTGCGAACACCCCCCAGCTCACTCACACCCTGAACCCTGGGACCCCCTGCACCAAGCCAAGCGGGGTCAGGAGGTGGCCCGAGGGAAGGATCCCAGGTGACTGGCTGGCTGGCTGGCTGGCTTTCCTCCCCACCTGCAGCTGCAGTGTAGCCCCGCCCACATGGGGCGTCAGCTTCCGGAAACCGCCTTACGCGTTACCAAGGCGACGCGCTCGGGCCCTGTCTCCGTCGCGCGGTGCGAGCCGAGTCTCCCAGGTCTCGCAGAAGCGCTCCGCGGAAACGTCCTACGTGATGACGTCACGGAGACGCCAGCCAATGGGAGGCGACGTTAAGAATGCAGGCTGGGTTTTGAATCTGGTAGCTTGAGTTTGAATCGCCCAAGAGGCGGCCTTCGGCGTGGAAGTGCTGGTGGCCGAAGAGGCTTTCGGGGAGCTGAAGGTAAGTGAGAGATTGGCGTGAAAAAGAAGAAGAAAAACGCTGGCCATTCGGGGATGCTTCCTTCTGATGTCTGGGACTGAACGCAAACGGATCCCGCCGACTCCAGTGCAGAGTTGTTAGTTAGCCCAGGTAAGCTTTGCTCACCAAACCCCAGCCCTGGGAGCATTGGAAGGAGGGCGCGTTAGTTGGACTCCCTGGGGAGCAAGTGTGAGGTCTATCCTGATCCCCAACACTTTTCTCCTAATGGAGAAGGATTTTAAGATAGATAGGAAGTAGGTCGTGTTAAAGGGAAGCCTGCCCCCCCCCCTTTTCCAATGCAATGTTTTTTAACTGTCCACTTTGCCAGGAGTCAACCCCAGGATTCTGCACGAGAGGATTTTTGTTTCCCCAACATAGACGAGCTCACTCTTCGATGGACCAGGATGGACTTGCTAGCCTATGAGAAGATTCAGGAGCTCAGAACTTAGCCAGGGAGATTCTCTTGAGAGGCTGGCGCAGATTGGTCAGCAACCTTCCCTGAGCCTCTCAATTGTTGCATCAAGATGACCTGCCTACCAGGGCCTAATGGAATGTCCCTAGGAATATATATGTTCTGCAAGTAAAGGGGACTAGAAAGTAAAACTATCTGATCTTAGTGTCTTCTAGATGACATGCATCAGATTTGCAGAGAGATTTGGACTTTTAAATGCAGTTTTTCATAGGGGAGCATTTGACCAAAATTTGGCCTACAAGTTTAGGGTTTTTGCAAACAGCTATTAGGGGACTTTAATTGGTAGAATAGAAGCTCAACAAAAATGCGTTCATACTCTACAGATTTTAATTGTACTTTTTCACTACATTCAGCCCCTCTGGGCATTTGTGGGTTTCTGAGCTTTGATCCTACAAATATACGATCCCAAGACTTGCCAGTGCCTTTTATTAAGTTTCTATCATAAATGAAAAATTGTGTTTCAGTTAGCAAGGATGTAAACTTCTGTGGGGTACCACATTTGACATTGTTTTACTCCTGGCAGTGATCAGGGGACCAGATGAGATGCAAGGGATCAAATAGTGGTTGGCTGCAAGTAAGGCAGGTACCTTACCTGGCATGCACTCTCTCTGGCTCATCAAACATTATTAGTTTTTAATAAGATTATTAGTGTTTAATAGTAAACATTGATCTACTCTGGTTTTGTGTAAATCTAAGTAAAATTCCATGTTAGCAATGCTTCTTGTACCTCTATAAGTGTGCCCATTAAGTTAAAAATCAAAATTACTTTTATCTCAACTCTGAAAAGTAGAAAGAAAATGTAACCCAGGAGTCTTGTCACACTTTTATAAAGTTATTTTGACCTAAAGATAGCTCAGAATGTAGTTCCTAATCCTGTTTTCTGAATCTGAACTTATTCAGATATCAGTTTCTATTTATGAAATAATTTATATTACCAATGTCTAAGATAAATTGTTCAAAATGTTATATAGCGTGTAAGTTCTGGTGCCATTCTAGCGTTCTCATAAGAGCCATGTACATTTTACCTACAGGATCCACATTTTGATTCCTCTATTACTGGCTGTCATTTAGAGGGGAGGGGAATAACTTATTCTAGCACTCTCTGTTTTTTTTTTTTTGGTATTTTTTTTTTTTTTTGGTTTTTTGGTTTTTGGGCCACACCCGTTTGACGCTCAGGGGTTACTCCTGAGCTATGCGCCCAGAAATTGCCCCTGGCTTGGGGGGACCATATGGGATGCCAGGGGATCGAACCACGGTCCGGTCCGTCCTACTCTAGCGCTTGCAAGGCAGACACCTTACCCCTAGCGCCACCTTCCCGGCCCCCACTCTCTGTTTTTAACAAAGCAATAAATTAGTTGTATGATTATGCTATTATTCATGTTAATTATTCTATGAGACAATGAATATCAAACATTTACCATTTTCTTGGTTTATGAAATATACTCAAATGATAATCATCATTGTTCACTGTAACTAGTCATTATATCAGTATAATCCAAGGATTCCCAGTGGCGTATTTGCGGAGAATGAATACTTACGTGGTACCCAACAAGCACAAATAATTTCTGAACTTTTATGTTTATTTTAGCATGCTTTCAGTATCTCTTTTACTAGGTCCTGAGGATTCTTTCTAACTATATATATGAGTCTTTGGGGCATATATGTATATATCTCAAAAAGTAGTCATTAAATGCAGGAACATTAGATTCAGCCCATCTAATTATAAATGCTGTCTCCTCCTTCTAGTAGATTGACTTGAGCCAGTTAACTCAATCTTTCTGTACTGCAGTTTCTCCCTCTATTAAACAGCAAAGAATAGACAACCTGAATCTTGGGGTTATTATTGGGATTAAGAAGCTTGTAATTTGCTTAAAACATTTCTGATTTAAAATAAAAATACAATAAAGTTTTTCCAGAAATATAAGCAAAGTTTCAGTTTAAGAAAAATTTTAATAGCTTTTGTCTTTGACATAAAAATATCTAGACTAGGAACTGGAGTGATGGTACCCTGGGTAAAATGCTTACCTTGAAACTGAGCCTGGTTAAATTCCCAACACTATGTGTTACCACCGAATACTACCTAATGAACCCTGAACACAGAGCCAGGAGTAAACCCTAAGCATAGCCAGCTGTGATCCAGAAACAAAACATACAAAAAAAAAAATCTAGAATTGTTTTAAATCCGAATTAGATTTAAAATTAGAAAGTAAGCCTGCTTGTTAGCCAGATTTTTATATTTCTCAATCATGGATTAATTAGCATTAATGCTGTCTGGTATTCTTTTCCTAAGGGAGCATATGCATATACGAATATGTGTTTGGCTTTTAGAAATGCAAATGGTGCATGCCAGTTCATAATTCTACACTTGTTTTTGCACATATGGCTAAAAATCTACATTCATTATTCTAAAAGTATGTATTGGATCTTAATAGATGACAAGCACTGTTGCCAATTTTGGGATATAGAATGAATACAGTCCATAGTTTTGTGGGCTTGTAATCTAGAGGAGAAACAAGTAATAAATACATAATACATAATAAATACATAACTTTTTTTAGTTTAGGTGTTTTCGGAAGAAAGTGCAGGTGGGGAATTGAAGAGTTTAGAGTTGATGGGTGACATAGATATATAACAATCTGTTTTAGAAAATGGTATCCAATGCATAAAATCATTGAATTAACAAAACTTTTGTTATAGTTACTGTATTATAGGAACTAAACCTTTTTAATCATTCCCTAGACCTTCCAACTATTTTCCCTGGTACTTAAAGTCCACTTCATCATTCCCTTCCTTGTTTAGTATTTTTAGTTCTATAATTCAGGGCCAAGGGTGTATTATCATTTGATACCACCTACTCTATTGTTTGGATTGTATATATCAGAAAAGTAAAATTATTCTTCCTCTGACAACATAATAACTTGCTTAGCTTTATACCCTCCAGTTCCATTGAAGTTTCAGCAAGCTGCATGATTGGCATCTGTTGAAAAAACTGCGATTGTGGTTTTTTTTTTTTTTTTTGGTTTTTTGGTTTTTTGGGTCACACCCGGCGGTGCTCAGGGGTTACTCCTGGCTGTCTGCTCAGAAATAGCTCCTGGCAGGCTCAGGGGACCATATGGGACACCGGGATTCGAACCAAGCACCTTTGGTCCTGGATCGGCTGCTTGCAAGGCAAACACCGCTGTGCTATCTCTCCGGGCCCTGCGATTGTTTTTTTAATACTTTCACTAAACATTGCAGAAAAATGAGCTACTTCAGGAAACTACTGTTTTTTCTTAATTGATGGTTTTACCCCTTTAATAGTATTCTAATCCCACCAGTGTAATTTTTCAAGTTTGTTCTTTTTATTCTGTTCAAACAAATGCCACTTATTAAGTGTAACAAATTGATCAGAAACCTCAATAGCATCTTAATATCTGTAAAGAATTTTTAATCAGCATACTGTGCAGATAGCAATAATGTAGACTTTGCCTAGAGAGCTGCTTGTTGTTCATTCCCTCACTTAAGTCTCTGTAATACTGTCATTCCACCAGACAAGATTTTCTCAACCATCCCCTTTATAAGAGGACCCCATTCTTCACCCTCTTTATCTCAGTACCCAGAAGAATGCAAGACCTGATTAAAAACTATCTGTTGTATGACTTTACAGTCCAGGCCCTTTTTTGTTTTTGTGCCACACCAGGCAATGCTCTGGCTCTTCACTGAGGAATTATGCCTGTGTGCCCAGAGGAGCATACAGGATACCCCAGATTGAATCCAGGTGACCTGTGTACAAGGCAAGCATCCTAGCTTCTTTCTGTATTTAACTCTAACTCCAGCACTGACTTTCAATAACTCTCATAAGAATCTTTCTATCAATATTAATCCTTCATTGTATAATTGTAGTCTGGCATAGTATTTTGTAGCTCTTGTCAGTACCATAGTTCTGTGTTTGTATATCACTGTTATTACTATTTTCTTTACTGTATTTAGTTTAGCAATAATGACTTGTAGAACATACTTTTCCAGGCAGCTTTTAAAATATTAAGCCATCATTTCTTTTTGTTTGATTTGAGGGCCATATTTGGTAGTACTTAGTAATTACTCTTAACACTATGCTTATTGAACATTCCTGGCTATTTGGGGGTAACATATGAGGAACCAGGGGTGGAACTTGGGACAGCCTATCCTATACAAATGCCCTGCATGTAGTATTGACACTCTGGTCCCCTCACTTAATTTGTAAAACTATGAAGTACTTACTTGTGCCACTTTACAGAGGAAGAAACTAAACCAGGAGAAAGTAAAGTTACTTTCTTTAACTGTAATTGACAGTTACAGTGACAGCCAGCAAGTAGCAAAAGTTGTATTTCAATAGCAAAAACTTCTTCTAACCTTGAGTTTTATTTTAAAATTACATTAATCATTTTATTTGTGAATCTTTTACATATAATTGAAACAAAGCATATCAGTAAAAATAGAAGCATTTTTAAATATTTCTAATATCTTTTTAAGGCAGCAGCGATTAGTTCGTGGTATTAAAAATGTAATACATTACTAGCCTTTAGAAAGACCATGATGGGGAGGTCAGAAATATTGAGTGTCATGCAAAACTTGGGACAGTTGCAAATAAGGAATTGTCGGACCCAAAGTACCAGTCCTCAATCAGTGAACACACAAAAGGGACAGGTTTTTTGTTTTTGTTTGTTTGTTTGTTTGGTAAAAAGTGGCATTCTTTTCATAATATCTAGGACTAATGAGAGAAAAATTGGCACTTACTGAATACCTTAATAAACAGAATATTTATTATCTTAGCTTTAACAATAGTGCTACGAAGTTTTACTACTTTTATACAAATGAGAAAACCATTTCAGTGAGGGTAACTTACTTAAGGTCAGACCTACAGTGTATAGATGCTTTGTGAGATTTACAATGACACAAAGCACAAGGATAAAGAGTAAATAATTTTCCTGGGACATGGTGTTATAATCCAAATAACCATTCTTTCTACATAGTGTTCTGTTCTTAGGGAAGGGAAGTCTTAACACATGGTAGGTATGCTGTGTACATTGTTTTCTGGTGTTTTTAAATTATTAGTAATTACTTTATTTAAGCACCATGGTTACAAAGTGCTTAATGATTCAGTGTACAATCACTCTTCAACAGTGCACATTTTCCACCACCAATGACCCCAGTTTCCTTCCTACCCTCCTTCCTGCCTGTCTTTTGGCCTCTCTCTCTCTCTCTCTCTCTCTCTCTCTCTCTCTCTCTCTCTCTCTCTCTCTCTCTCTCTCTCTCTCTCTCTCTCTCTCTCTCTCTCACACAAATTCTCTCACTCACACAAACACACTCTCTTCCCTCCCGCCCTCCCTCCCCCCCTTTTTCCCTTTTGTCACTGGTTTCCACTATTGTTAATGAAGGGGTATAGCGGAAGCCTCATGTCCCAAGTCCAGGGCATTGGAGAAACACAGTTCTGAAAGCAAACACCAACTCGGGAAATAATCCACACATGGTTAAGGGGATAAAAAAAAAAAAAGTTCAAGCAAGCCTTCTGCTGCTAAGAAGCAGATAGCTCAGTGGTGGGAAAACCAAAACCACAATCGGTTTTTCCCTGAGACCTAGGGTCTTTATTAGCAAGTGCCAGAACAGGTGGTCTAAGGCACCAATCCAAAGGATGCTTCCATCTAAAGGTGCTTCCAACCAATTAGTAACAAGCTCAAGAATGAATAGGGTAGAACCTTTTACTCAAAAAAGGGGTGCCATGCATATCACTTTATCCTTTTTAGCACCTCTTTTTTTGTCCAGAGTGATCAATTCCAATATATATATATATATATTAGAGTGGTCCCTTCTCTACCCTAACTGCACTGCAATTATTGTGGTGATTTTTCTTCCATGGACTGGCCTTTCTGGCCCTCATTTCTGTTGTTTCTGGTTAGTATTACCATACTCTTCTTATATCCCACTAATGAGTGATATTATTCTATTTCTTTTTTTTTATTAATAATTTTTATTTTGACCAAAGTAGATTACAATTCATTCACAGTAGTATTTTATGTACAAAGTGACATTGAAGCAGGGGCATTTCCACCATCTATATTGTCATCCCTCCATCCCTGTTCCCAGCATGCATCTCATATTGCCCCCTCCTTTGCCCCCTGGGCTGCTATATAAGTGCTCCCTTCTGTGTCTAGCTTATTCTATCCCTCTCCCTCTGACTCTTTTGTGTATGGGAGGAGGGATACACTCGGCACTGCTCAGGGGTTACTCCTGCCTCTATGCTCAGAAATTCCCTGGCAGGCTTGGGGAAACCATATGGGATGCCAGGAATCGAACTCAGTTCATCCTGGGTTGGCCACGTGCAAGGCAAATGCCCTAACACTGCTATCTCTCCAGGCCCCCTCTGACTCAGTTGACTCAGCATAATAATCTCCCTATCTATCCATGTATAGGCAAATTTCAAGACTTCGTTTTTCCTAATAATTGTAATAGTCCATTATATAGATGTACCACAGTTTCTGTTTCTGCTCCTCTGTTCTCAAGGATTTGACTTGTTTCCAGTTCTGGCTATTGTAAATAGTGCTGCAATGAACATAGGTACACAGAGGGCATTTTTGTTTTGCATTTTTGTGTTCCTAGGGTATATTCTTAAGAGAGGTTTCGTTGAATCATATGGGAGCTCAATTTCCAGGTTTTTGAAGAATGTCCCTATTGTTTTCCTTAAAGGCTGGACCAGTCTGCATTCTCAACAGCAATGAAAGAGTCCCTTTTTCCCACATCTGCACCAGCACTGATTGATTGTTCTTGTTTTGTGTGATGTGTGCCAGTCTTTGTGGTGAGATGACATCTCATTGTTGATTAGTGACGTGAAGCAATACAGATGGCCAAAAAACACATGAAAAAAAGTCCCCATCACTAATCATCAGGGAGACATAAAGCAAAACAACAGTGTCTTCTGTTTTAGCTTGTTTTTTTTTTTGAGTTCTCTTCTAAAGTAAATGACTTATAATATATCTAATCTTTATTATTATTATAATTTGTGGGGGGGGTTCACACCCAGCAGCGCTCAGGGGTTACTCCTGGCTCTATGCTCAGAAATCGCTCCTAGCAGGCTCGCTCAGGGGCTCATATAGGATGCCGGGATTTGAACCGACTTTCTGCATGCAAGGCAAATGCTTTACCTCCATGCTCTCTCTCCAGCCCCTATTATTTCTTTCATTAAAAAAAAATGTTATGTTCTACCCACACAGTTTCTTTGCTCACATTTATAGTGACATTTCTGGACTCATTGTCTTGAGTTTTCGCTCACTTGGGTATTTTTTTCCTCCACAATTGCTCTCAAATGGTTCATTTACTTGACCTGTTGTACCCTAAGTTCTTAATCCATTCTCCATATTTAACATAATTCCTTTCTTGTTTTAAGAATTTACTGCAAGCCTAATCTTGGAATATTGAATATAGGTCCTTATCTGTGCTTTATTATGCAAGTTTAAGCAGTAGTAGCTGCTTAAAAAATTATGTTTAAAACTGTTACTTCCTCATAAGCATGAAAATAATTAAGATCAATAAGTTGAGGGGCTCAATTATTTAGAAAATTCCCTAGAATCTGAAAGTTAGGATCAACGAATTTGTTTTCAGTATTTAATCATTTTTCCCCCAAAGTATAAATCCTCTACCATGTGTTAGGCACTTTTTAGGCTCTTGAAATTTGTAAACATTTTTTTAAAATGATTGAAATAGCTATTACAACTTAAAAATGTTGTTTCAGGAATACACACTATGCCCACCACCAAAATGGCAGTATCCTTTACCATTGTCTGCAGAATCATTTTAGCTCACAACCTACCAATTTGATAGCTTTATTGAAGTACCATGATTTAAATACTATTAATGATTTAATGATAAGGTTTCAGACTCTAGAGACTTTAAACATTATTTTTAAGTTTTGCTCTTGAAAAATTTAGGGATTCGTTAGATGAAATATACATCAAGCAAAATAAATCTTTTTTATTCAAAGATAGGTGCTTTGATGAAAGGAAAATAATTTAAAGTAATAAGAAATTTAGGATTCTAGGGGCTGGAGAGATAGCATGAAGATAGGGCATTTGCCTTGCATGCAGAAGGACAGTGGTTCAAATCCTGGCATCCCATATGGTCCCCTGAGCTTGCCAGGAGCAATTTCTGAGCATAGAGCCAGGAGTAACCTCTGAGCGCTGCTGGGTGTGACCTGTCCCATCCTGCAGGACTCCATTATTCCGTGGGTGTATAGAGGGGATCCAGTCTATAAAGAGAATGGGGGGCGGGGGGAGAAGAGACGGAGACCAAGTAAAGTGTCTTATCAAGGTCTCTCTTTATTGATCAGTACAGGCTCTTTTAAGCACAATTAAAGCAGGGGGTGGAGAAGAACCAAAATGGAACAGCCAACATTACAGACAGTCTTTACAGGGTGCATCCCTGTAATTAAACTTTACATATTGTCTTTACACAGGAACCAATGTTCACCTTAAGATAGTAAAGCTTCCTGGAATGTCTGCCTGAGCAAACTGTGACTTTTCTTAGGGCTCTGGGCTAGTCAATGCCTTAGGCTATGTATTCTTGCCACACAGACTGGTTTGTCCTGCTAAATTTCATATCAGGGTTTGATCTCTGGATGTCTCTGACAGTGACCCAAAAATAAAATTAGAAATTTAGGGTTCTAGAGTAATACTTGTGTTGACATATTTTTAAGGTTTCTGTTTTTAGGCCACAACCAGCAGTACTCATTAGATAATCCTGGCTCTCTATACTTGGAAATTGTACCTAGCAGTTCCAGGGATGGACCTTGGGCTTCTACATGCAAAACATGAGCTCAAGTCCATTGAACTATCTCGCTAGACCAGGTTGGCAACATTAGTTAGGATGGTCAAGAGGGCAGCATTTAATAAAGACTTGAGGGAAGTTTAAGAGGCATGCAGACATTGTGGCCACACCTTATTGAAGAATATGGCTGGTAAAAAGACTAAAGAAATGAAACCAGAAAAAAAAAAACATTTCTTTTAAATATATAATATGTATTTGTGTAGTTATATAATGTGTTGTTTCTAATAGAGTATGAATAGAACAGAATTAGCACCTTTTTAATGACTACATGTCATTCATTTGCACACAAATGAATCCAACCCTCCATTTTTCCTTTTTATTTTTAAAGAACTATTCGAACATTCATCTGAACAGAGGACTTAAGAAAAACAATGGCTCAAACGGAGGAAGACCTGAATCACCACATGAAAGTTGTAGTTCGTGTGCGTCCTGAAAACACAAAAGAAAAGGCAGTTGGATTCCATAGAGTGGTCCATGTTGTGGATAAACATATCCTAGTTTTTGATCCCAAAAAAGAAGAAATCAGTTTTTTTCATGGAAAGAAAATTCTAAATCGAGATACAACAAAAAGACAAAATAAGGATCTTAAGTTTGTATTTGATGCCGTTTTTGATGAAACTTCAACTCAGTTGGAAGTTTTTGAGAACACAACTAAGCCAATTCTTCGAAATTTTTTGAATGGATATAATTGCACAGGTGACTATTCTTAATTGACTTCTTAATATAATCAAAAATTACTTGCCAAAAATTCTTATGCTCAGCACGCTTACACAATAATTGTAGACCTTTTAAGTTGTTATGTTATATTCAGTTAATTTTCTCAGTTTCCTAATTATTAAACCAGGTTTATTGCTTTTGATGTTAGATTTCTCACACAAAATATTTGTAAATTTTCTTCTCCCTATTTATACAGCTGCCTATCCTTGTGGAATAGAACAGTTTTGACATTTGGCATTTCATGTAAAGGTTTTTGTTCTTGTTTTTCCTTTTTGGTTTTTGGACCATCCTTAGCAATGATCAGGGATTATTCATGGCTTTGTGCTCTGGAATTAATTATCGTTGGTTCTCAGGGAACCATATGTGATGAGTGGGATTGAACACAGATCGGCCTCATGTAAGGCAAGTGCTATAACTGCTGCATTATCCCTCAGGCCCTGCACTGTTTTTTACCTTGAAATGAAAATATCAAAACTACTGTGGGGCCAGAGGAGTAGTACAAAATTTAAGTCTCTTGCTTTGCAGATGCTCAACCCTTATTTTATACTCCTATACCACAGGAGTGAACCTTTATCACTGCCAGATTTAGTTTTTTATTATTATTTTTTTATAATATTTAAGCACCATGATTATGAATGTGTTTGTAATTGGGTTTCAGTTATAAAAAAAGAACACCCCTCTTCACCAGATTTGATTTTTTTTTTAAAAAAAAAGGAAAGGAAAAAAATTAAAATAAACAAAACTAAGTTACTTATGATGTTGAGTTACATGTATTATTTTAGCATGTCTTAAACCCCTGAACACAGTTCTAGTGCTCTGGAGAAGTCTATAATTTGTCTTTAAGAAAGACCTGTTTTCTTCTTGAAAAGAGAAATAACAAAAAGCTCAGTTAATTCAGTGCTTTCGAGGCATTTTAATTACCAGAACTTACAAAATTTTCTTCCAAGTACCCCAAATTATAATATTCCATTGTCTTTTACTTTTGAGTTTTAGTACTGAAGATTTACTGTGTTGATCAAAAAAAAAAAAAAAAGAATAAAATGTAGCTTATTGGTTAGAGCTCCTTTTGTAGCATGGTTTTTATTCATGAACTTTATTTGTAGAAATTTCTGAATTTTTTTTAAAATTAAAAAAAAATTTTTTTGAATTAGTTTTAAGAGGGGGAACCACTGTGACTTTGTGTTCAGAAATTATACTGGCGAGCTCCAGGAACTATATGTGATGCCAGGAATCAAACCCTGGTCGGTTGTGTACACAGCAAATGCCCTTCCTACCTGCTGTACTATCAGTCCAGCTCCAATTTAGAAATTATTGATTTATAATAATCTCCACAAGAAATAGTATGAAAATGTATGGCCTTTGCTAAGTAGTGTGTAAGTGGCTTTTATCAGACATTCCTGCATTCATTCAGTAAACTTGTATTGACTTGACTTCTTTGTGCCCAAGGATTTGCTAGGAATGAAAGAAACATGCCTCTCCCTTGTTGGAATTAGAGAATGATACACTTATAATAGAGGGGTGTATGGCATGTATTAAAGATTTGAATGTGGATTTAGACTATTCTGCCTAGATCAGGGAAAGGTGACTTTTATGCTGATATTTAGCAGAGATGAATATCTTCTAGCTGTGTAAGAGGAAGGAGCTGTCCAAAAAAAGCAATGGAGTGGAATAGAGTAACATGAGGATAACCTCAGATAATCTAGTATGAGACTTAAACTTTTCCATATATAAACCCTTTTTACCTAAGTATTTTTTTATGCAATTCTAGGTATAGTTGTATATAAAATAGGTATGTAAATAAACACTTCTATAATATATGAAAAATATATTTCAAAGCAGTCTCCAAATTACTCTTAAGTGTAAGAAGCTAGAATCTGGTACACCAGATTGAAACTGAAAAACTGGTCATCATAATTGACTACCTGGATTCTTAAGATAGTTACTATCACAACATGAGGAATTTCTTCTTCAAAAAAAATAACTATAAAGGTTAGGGACCAGATAGAGAATAGAAAAATATATAGCCTTACACTGGCTGATGCTGATTCAATCCCTGGCACAGCCTGTCATTCCCTTGACATCTCCAGGAATAATCCCTGAGCACAGATGCCATTATTCAAAACTTCCTCCCCTACTACATTCCCACAAAATAAATAACTATATAAATGCTTACCAGTTCTAGGTGAGAAAGACTAAGGAGCAATGAGATTGGTAACTTGATTGATTAAAAATTTGTAGACTTGGTGTAGAAAAAGGAAATGGGAATAGCATAAGGTGAATGAGGGAATCTTGAATCAGAACACAGACTATAGTAATAGGTATCAATTTGTTCTAAAATAACCAGGTTTTAAGAATGACTGCTAATTTAGATTATTTGGGGTTTAAAATGACTATTGAGAATGTCCAGAAAGTGTATCTACTAGATAGTGTATCAAGAGATATTATATATCATAACAAAGAACTTTAATTCCTATTTTATAAAATTTCAGTATTAGCATATGGTGCTACTGGAGCTGGGAAGACCCACACCATGCTAGGCACAGCTGCTGAACCTGGAGTGATGTACCTCACAATGCTAGATCTTTACAAGTCCATGGATGAGATTAAAGAAGAGAAAACATGTAGTACTGCAGTTTCTTATTTGGAGGTAAGTTTACAATATTATTCATCATTCTTTAGATTAATTGGTATTACTAGGAAGTGTTTCCTTAAGAAGATCCATAATCCAGCTTATATAGAAAATTTTTTCCTGAATATAAACATTGAAAAGCTCCTACACTTTACCTCCTTTCAAGCACTCAGTTCTGTCCAGAGTGACCATTTTCAACTATTATTATCATAGTGGCCCCTCCTCTGCCATAACTGCATTTCCCACCAATACTTTTATTGTCCTTGGGTATTATTCTCATAATAAGGGATTTGCTTATATGTATATCCTACAGATGAGTACAATCATTCGATGTCTGACCTCTCCCTCTGGCTAATAGTTCATCATTTCTTCTCAGCTTCCTATGATCTTTCTACTATTTCAAAGAGCTTTATCACTGTAATCAAAAGATATTTATATGCAATGATTACTATATCTTTTTAAAATTATTAGTATATCCACATTTAATCAATCATAGTTCATGATTTCTCTGTCTTTTTGACATCCCATTTCCCTTTGAGTTCTCTACTCTTCAAAACAAGGAGAAAAAAACAACTTAAATTTTTTTGGAACTAAAAAATAGTAGCTAGAATTCAACAAGTCATAACATGATTGACAGATATTTTAACTTTGTGTAATAGTGTTTCAAAAACTATTGCAGAAGCATAAATCTTTGATTTTATACCTATTTGTAATATCAGAGTATTTTTAGTGACATGCTCTTGTTGATATCTTACAGCTTAGTTTTGCTGAGCTTCACATTGTAGTAATTAAGATATATTGCTAAAATTTTTCTGGTTAGCCTTTAAAACTAGGATAAAAAAACACTACCATTTTCTAAATTAACATTGAAATTTTTTCTGAACTTAAGAAAATATAAAAATTTCACGATTTTTTTCTTAGATCCTTTTATAATAATTTCAAAGTTTATTTTTTAATGTTATTTTTCTTTTTATCTTTTTAATTTTATTAAAGGTAAATCAATATTTCATGTAATGGGATTTCTTCAAAATTTTACTTTAGTAATCTGGATGTTGACCACTGAACTATGTTTGTTTTTAAGACTTCAGGTAATTCTGATGCATATACCTGCTCAGTATGCTTGTTCTAATTCTGTATTTTTGTTGAAGTAGATAAGGGAAAGGAATTGAAGAGACTGCTAATTATCAGATAAATAAAACTTGAAAATTTGATCTTTATTATTCTACTTTTATTATTTTATATTACATTTAAAAGTCATTTATTGTATAAAATGATGTCAGGCCTTTTAATTATGGATTATTTACCATAAAATTATTTTTACAGGGTTTGTTTTTTGTGGGGTTTTTTTTTGGGGGGGTGGCTCTCCTGATATTTTTTTTCTCAGAGATCAATTCTGTGCTCATGTCACTATTCAGTACAGGAGATAGAACCCAAGTTGACTTTGCAAGATAAGTGCCTTATTTGCTGTCTGATATATTATCTCTCAAACCCCTCATTTTTTAAATCTTATTAGGTAAAAAAAAATAACTTTTCATTTTTGATAAATTATTAATACCTTTATTAATAAATATTAACCACTATTAATCTACTTTTTAGCACCTGATCAATAGTATTATTTCTATTTATAACTTTAAAAAATTAAAATAATATAATAAAGATAAAAATATAGAGATGTGTGATCAATTCCATGGAATGGAATAATAATATCTGGACTCCAGTGCTATTCCCTTAGTGGCCAAGAAAAATTACTTAACCTTTTAGCTGCCTGTTTTCCTCATAATTTGAATAAAAATACGAAGGTGATTCTCTAACAGAAATGATCAATAAGTGAGCACTGGTAAATGGATGTGTTGGAACGCTATGACATTTTAACTGTGTCTCATTATGATTCAATGAAAAAGATTTAATTATGACGAATTATATGTTATGGAGTTGGAGAGAGGATAGAGCAGCTAAGCATTTTGCATTACATGTGGCCAATCCATGTAGTTCCATCCTCCTCCAAGCACTCAGCAAGTAATGACCCTTGGGTACAGAACTAAAAATAAGCTCTGGACACCGTGAAATATGATCCCCAAATAAAAACTAACAAAAATGGCATGTTAGCAGTAATGTGGTACAAACATGTGATCCACAATGTAATAAGTAAATTGTATATACATATGTATAGTGAGTTATTCTAAGCCTAAAAGTGGAATAGGGAAAGGGAGGGAACCTCTGGGTCATTGTGGAAGGATGGTTTTATGAGGCATGAATTTGGAGTTGGATCATTGAATTGTTGAGACATAAGAAAATAAGTAGATACATTATCAATGTAACTGAAGAAAAGAGTCCATCCATTCTTATGTGAAGCTGTATTTAATTTAACTTCCATGCTCTAAAATTAAATTGTCTGGAATATTGCAAATCATAAAATAATAAATAATGGGCCAGAGAGATAATACAGCTAGCTGGTAGGACATTTGTCTTGCATATGGCCAACCCAGGTTCAATCCCTGGTATCCCCTACAGTCCCATGTGCCTGCCAGGAGCAGTTTCTCAGTGCAGAGCCTGAAGTAACCCCTCTGAGTATTGCCCCAAAATTTAAAAAATAATAAACAATAAATATTTTCTCTAGTAAGAACTATGCCACCTGTTTAAAATACGTTTTGGATCCATTAGCATTTCCCAAGACCTTGTACCTTGCTCTGTTCCCAGGAAATTGAAAAAGCAAATCCAGTTTCTTAATTGCTTCACTGTACTCATTAAGTTAGGAGTTATGGGATGCTGATATAATGATTCTACCTTTAATTTCAGTTTTAATACTAGGTAATCAAATTCTCCAATATTTTATAATGGTAGAAAAATAAGTGGTAATATGACATAGAAAGGGTGAGATGCATGAGTAAGGATGTGCAACTTTTAATTTTTTCACTTTTTTGTTAATAATTTAAACACTGGTTTATAAGGTTGTTCATAATATAGTTTTTGTTTTTCATAGTTGTTCATGATTAAGTTTCATTCATACAGTATAACACCCTTCACCAGTGCACACTTCCTGCCATCATTGTCCTCAGATCTTTCCCCCTTTCTCTCCCTCTCTATCAGTCACTCATTCACTCCCTTTTAGACAGGGGTTTGTTACTGAAGGGGTATTATGCATATCACTTTCTTTCTTTGGTGGGATGAGACATACCAGCAGTGCTCAGTTCTTACTCCTGACTGCTCAGTCACTCCTAGCAAAGCTTCAGGGAACCTTATATGGTACTGGAATCAAACTAAGATCTGCATCTGTAAAGCAAGCACCTTAACCCTTACACTATTTTGTCAGCCTTTGTTCTCATCTTTAAAATAATACTTAAATATAGCTTTAAATCATTTATGATTTAATGATACGCTTGATGTTGTCTCTGTTATTTTGACATAAATATTAAAGTTGGTCTTTTTATTTTAAGGTATATAATGAACAGATTCGTGACCTCTTAGTAAATTCAGGACCACTTGCAGTTCGGGAAGATGCCCAAAAAGGGGTGGTTGTTCAGGGTTTGACTTTACACCAGGTATGCTAACAAATTCAGTTTCCCTTGTTTGTATAATAGCTACGATTATTTAGCGATTTCTTCTAGCTAATTATTGAATTTTTTATTGTGCTTGAGAAGGAAAGTTATGGAGAAGAGAGTTAAATAATATATTTAATCTTTATCTTTATTTGAAATTGTAATTTATTCTTAATCTATTTTTAGCATGGTTTTTTTTTTTTTGTTTGTTTGTTTGTTTGTTTGTTTTTGGGCCAGACCCGGCTTTGCTCAGGTTTTACTCCTGGCTGTCTGCTCAGAAATAGCTCCTGGCAGGCACGGGGGACCATATGGGACACCTGGATTCGAACCAACCACCTTTGGTCCTGGATCGGCTGCTTGCAAGGCAAACGCCTCTGTGCTATCTTTCCGGGCCCTATTTTTAACCTTTTAACTTATTTCTTTTTTTTTTTTTTTTTTTTTTTTTTTGGTTTTTGGGCCACACCCAGCGGTGCTCAGGGTTTACTCCTGGCTGCCTGCTCAGAAATAGCTCCTGGCAGGCACGGGGGACCATGTGGGACACTGGGATTCCAACCAACCACCTTTGGTCCTGGATCGGCTGCTTGCAAGGCAAACGCCGCTGTGCTATATCTCTCGGGCCCTAACTTATTTCTAATTTGGAAACCTACTTTAACATTTGATATCATATAGTCTAGCTATTTTCTAACTTGTTTATTTTCTTCTACCTAAATTTCTCTAGCCTAAGTCCTCAGAGGAAATTTTACAATTATTGGATAATGGAAATAAAAACAGGACACAGCATCCCACTGATACGAATGCAACATCATCTCGTTCTCATGCTGTTTTTCAGGTATCAGGCCATTAGATTTTATTGTTTGTAAATTTGAAATTTAAATAATGAAGTCAAGTTCTCAGGTGGTAATTTTCACACATGCAGGAAAAATAAACCTCTTTATCTGAATCTCTGTAATGTTGTTACATAATAAAATGGCAGTTGTCGTTGTAAGTTGATGATAGTTTATTTTCTGTAGAGCTTGGCATAGTGACTCAAAACAATTGCATTTTTTAAAATACGATTCAGTTACTACAGTACTATTTTGGAGTATTTCAAGATGAGCAAAAAAATAGATTAGTGGGTCATGTTTACTGTAGTTTTTATTTCTATTATTATTAAAGTGATCATATAGCTTCAAAAGAATTTGGATTTTTATGTACATCCCTGTATAGGAAAATTTTATGACTTCATCTCTCCAGACGGCTGCATAGTATTCCATTGTGTATATGTACCACACTTTCATTAGCCATTTAAGTGTTGATGGACATCTTGTTTTTTCCAGATTTTGGCTATTGTAAATAACACTGCAATGACAATAAGTGTGGGGAAGATATTTTTATATTGCGTTTTTGTGTTCCCAGGGTCTATCCTTAGGAGTGATATAGCTGGATCATATGGGAGCTCACTTTCCAATTTTTTGAGTAATCTCAAAAATATTGTTCTCCTTAAAAGCTAGATGGCACCAGCAGTGAATGAGGGTTCCTTTCTCTCCACATCCTCACCAGCACTGACTGTTTCTGTTCTTTGTGATGTGTGACAGTCTATGAGATGGTACCTAATTGTTTTGATTTGAGGAATAGTGATGTGGAGCATTTTTTTCATGTGCCTTTTGGCCATTTGTATTTCTTTTTTGAGAGTTTCTATTCAGTTCTTCTCCCCATTTATTGATGAAATTAGATGTTTTTGTCTTGTTAAGTTCTGTCAGTATCTTAGATATCTCAGATATTAGTCCCTTATCTGATGGGTATTGGGTGAATCCCATTCTGTGGGTGGCCTTTGTATCCTAGTAACTGTTTCCTTTGAGATGCAGAAGCTTCTCAGTTTAATGTAGTCCCATTTGTTTATCTCTGTTTCCACTGTTTTGGATAGTGTTGTTTCCTCCTTGAAGATGCCTTTACTCTCAATGTCATGGAGTATTTTACCTACATGTTGTTCTGTATACCTTATGGTTTTAGATCTGATATCAAGGTCTTTAATCTATTTGAATTTGACCTTTGTGCATAGTGTTAGATAGAGGTCTGAGTTTGCTCTTTTGCTTGTGGCTGACCAGTTGTTTTCCTATACAGGAATGAACATGGAAACTATTATTCTGAGTGAAATAAGTCAGAAGGAGAGAGACACAGAATAGTCTCACTCATGTATGAGTTTTAGAAAAAATAAAAGACATTATTATAATACTGCCCAGAGACAATAGAGTTGAGGTCTGGAAAAACTGGCTCATACTCACCACAAGAAGTTGTGAGTGCAGTAAGAGAGATGACTACACTAACAACTATCATGATACTGTTAATAAGTGAGAGAAGTGGAATACCTGTCTCAAATAAAGGCAGAGGGTGGGGAAGGAGGGAGATGGTAGTCATTGGTGTTGGGAATGTTGCACTGGTTGAAGTGGGATGCTCTTTTTATGACCAAAATCCAACTACAATCATGTATGTAATCATGGTGCTTAAGTAAAGATATTATTTAAAAAAAAGAATTTAGAGACTATCACATTCAGAAGTGTTTCAGTTCATAATGCTCTTTTGATTTTCTTTTGTTACCACTGACTTCTCATTTTATCAATGATCGGACAGAAATCTCTTAACACTGATTTACCTGAAATCTTTTTTCTGCTTTATAAGAAAATGAAACAAAATTTCTCCAACACCCCGAGGGTTGATACAAGCCTGATACATACCTGGCAGTACTTGAGGACTTATCCCAACTGTGTACTGGGGACTTGATCCCATCCGTATTCATAGAATCATATGGTAACTAGAGTTGCTCCTGAGAGCCACTGCATGCAAGGCACACATCTTAATTCTGTACTCTCTAAGAACTAAATTCATAGCTTTGATAATGGAGTAATAACTTGAAAGCCTCATAGGTTTTAAACTTGCCTCCTAACTTTATTGTATTATACTGCTACAGAATAGCAAAAAATAGCTGACTAAATGACCAATTTCAGACCTAGAAAAAGTGTGGTAGAACTCAGGGGCCACCAGCCTTAT
The DNA here is from genome assembly GCF_024139225.1 of Suncus etruscus. Taxonomy (NCBI): domain Eukaryota; kingdom Metazoa; phylum Chordata; class Mammalia; order Eulipotyphla; family Soricidae; genus Suncus; species Suncus etruscus. The sequence goes on along the minus strand of NC_064856.1, from coordinate 77,914,520 downwards.
ACCTGTCCATCAGGATGTATTAGGGAATGAATTCTAGACCTCCCATATAAAACATTGATAGCACTCAAATTAACTTGTGAGTCACTGACTTCAGATTCCAAATAGCGGGGTCCTGTTACATGGTGTGGCCTCTATAAAATTATAGAATTTTATACTTTTAATTTATAATTTATAAAACTATAATTTCATGTCTTTTTAAATTCGATGTATTTTGCTTTGAATTTTTTCATTCTTTCTCATTTTTCTTTTCTCTTGTAATTTTAATAAGATTTACTTGCGACAACAAGACAAAACAGCAAGCATAAACCAAAATATTCGTATCGCCAAAATGTCACTCATTGACTTGGCAGGGTCTGAGAGAGCCAGGGCTGCCAACACCAAAGGGACCCGGTTTATAGAAGGCACAAATATTAATCGGTCACTTTTAGCTCTTGGGAATGTCATCAATGCCTTAGCAGATTCAAAGGTATGTATTATATGTATTTGTTATAATATTTTAAAATAGTTACAATTCTTAGATAGCACAACTGAAAATAATTTTATTCTAAAGGTGTATAAAGAACAGTATTTTTATAAGGTATCAGTGCTATCCTTATTGCAGAATATATTTTATCAAAATTGGCTCTTTTACTAATTTTTTTAATTTCTAGTTATATCAGAATTTGGTGAATTAAAAATAATATACTGATAGTAAATATTTTATAGTCCTTTTCTCAATATTTAGAACCACACTTGATTTTTAAAATGAATGTTTAATGATCTGGGGCCGGTAAGGTGGCGCTAGAGGTAAGGTGTCTGCCTTGCAAGTGCTAGCCAAGGAAGGACCGCAGTTCGATTCCCTGGCATCCCATATGGTCCCCCCAAGCCAGGGGCAATTTCTGAGCACTTAGCCAGGAGTAACCCCTGAACATCAAACGGGTGTGGCCCGAAAAACCAAAAGAAAAAAAATTTAAAAATGAATGTTTAATGATCATTAAATAGCAATAAGATAATTGGTTTAACAAACAAAAAAATTTATTTGTTATTCTATGTGCTATAAGTTGAATTAAATACGAAAGAGTATTGATTTTTCTTAGGAAGAGAGGTTAAAGATTCCGTTTATAATTGAATCACCTGATAGAATATTGTTTATTAAGTTCTTAGGGAACATTTATAATATCTTCCTTCTATATGGTAGGAAGGCACTTTAGAATATAACATATTTGACCACTTCTATATATAAAGCTCACTTCCTGACTTTAACTTGAAAAATATCATTTAAATTCTAATCTGACTCAGAAGCGTTAGGGAAATGATTGTTAATTTCAGAATTTTGCATTTTGATTTCATATTAACATGATTGGAGAAAGCAAGTTACTGAGAGGAATCACATGAAGATTATAAAAGCAAGATGTTTCAGATCCTAAGTTAAAATCTCAGACATAAAAGATAGCATAGATTAGTGCTAGGTTTTCTAAACTTTCAGTTTGAGATATTGTTTCACATCTGCTTAATTTTTTAATAAATGATTCCTACTGAGATATTTCTGAGTCAATATTAAATCATGTCTATAAGTAGATATAAAATCACTTAGCTAAAGTCTGCTGAGTTGGAAAGGACAATTCTGTTGGCAGTATGACCTACTGCCATGTGTCTTAAGATAAAACATTTCTCCTTTATTTATATTCAGTTCTCTCTTCTATCTTATGAAAGATTTATTTAGGTAGCATGTTGATTTTGCTTAACATTATAAAGTTTTGTTTTTATGTAGAACTTTTCTTTTATTAAAAATTAAGATCAGTTTGTATTTTACAAAATTAAAAGAAAACCATGGAACAGTTAAATTCTTTTTCAGACGTTTTATTGAACCGGAATAATAGCGCAGCAGATAGGGTGTTTGCATTGCATACATCAAACCTGGGTTAAATTCCTGGCTTCTCATATGATCCCTGAGCTTGCCAGTAGTGATTTTTGTTTGTTTTGGATTTTGGATTTAGGGGCCCCACCAGAATGTATTCCCTGCTCCTCTATCATTCCTGGCAGTGCTTAGGGGCCAAATGTGGTATATGGAATTAAGCCAGGTTTATTTGTTTGCAAGACACATGACTTACATGCTGAAGCATCTCTCTAGTTCAAAATTCTGGTTGTTTTGTTTGTTTATTTTGAATTTTTTTTCTTAGTTTGGCTTTATTGGGAGGATTACACCTAGTAATGCTCTGGCTCAGTGCTTGAGGGAGAGGTGATCAGTCCCTGCAGTGCTGGAGAATCATGAAGTAAAAGGATTGAACCCAGACCTTGTTTTCAACACATATGTACGCATTAGGTTGTCTTTATAGTCCTGGTGAATTAAGTTCTTTCAGAACTGTTGAGTTTTCGAATGAAGTGTGTGAATGATGCTAATTCTATTTTGTTATCTATGTGTGATGGTTATTTAAGAGGGATAGTATTTCTGTGCCATGTAGAATTCTTATTATTCTAAAATATTTATATAGGACATATGTTCCATTTGATTCTGATTAATTTTAAAAATAAATTTTAAAATGTTGACATTTTGTTTATGAATGATTTTAGGCTGAGGAAAGTTTTGAAAATAATACAGATTTTTTAGATAGGTCTTTTTTATACTTTATTTTTTGTTGATGATATCTCTTTAGATAGCCTGTTACACCTATCACAACTAATTAACTAATATTGTGATATTAATCATTGCTAGCTTTTTTGGATGGAATACTTTTTCAGATGGGAATATAGTGTTTAAGTAGAAATTTGTTTTAATTCATTTGCTTAATAGTTCTGTACTGCTTATTATCATTTTTTCAACCACCAGTTTTATTGTGTCTGGTTGGGTAAAGTTTAATTCTTCTAGAATTTAAGAATCACATTTAAATGTGGAAAATGACATAAGAATTCTTTTTTTGTTCTTTCAGAGAAAGAATCAGCATATTCCATACAGAAATAGTAAGCTTACTCGCTTGTTAAAAGATTCTCTTGGAGGAAACTGTCAAACTATAATGATAGCTGCTGTTAGTCCTTCCTCTGTGTTCTATGATGACACATATAACACTCTAAAGTATGCTAACCGTGCTAAGGACATTAAATCTTCTGTAAGTGTACTTATTTTATTTTGCCTCTCTTGTAAGGCAATGGATGTATATTTTTATGATTTTTATAAAAAAAAATTAGAGCTGTTAAAATAATTTATTTTCTATGCATGATTGCTTAAAATAATTTACATATAAGATAATTTAGTTCCTCGTGCAATTTATATATTGATCCATCAATATATAATGATTTTCTGGGTCAGGATTTTTCCCAACACTTTGAGATAGTTTAAAAGTAATACAAGATTTATTTTTAAAAATCATAGGATAGGGGCTGGAGAAATTAGCATGGAGGTAGGGCATTTGCCTTGCATGCACAACTAAAGGGACCCTAATGTTTAACTAAAGGCTTCTCTCCCCAGTTCTATCATTTTATAAAAATGTGCAGCTTGTAGGGCCAGAGCGATAGCACAGTGATAGGGCGTTTGCCTTGCACACAGCTCACCTACGACGGACCTTGGTTCGATCCCCAGCATCCCATATGGTCCCCCAAAGCCAGGGCCGATTTCTGAGCACATAGCCAGGAGTAACCCCTGAGTGTCACGGGGTATGGCTCAAAAAATTTATTAGAAAAATTGCAACTTGCTGTCTTCATAGAGAAACATTACTATGCTATTACTATATAATTAGTTGGGAAAGAGTGTAACATCTAGGTACTAAAGGCCTTTTCCATGTTATCCTTATACATACTCATTGAGAATGGCATTTTTTTAGCTCTAGATATTGTGAAACAACCCTGTTCTCAGTTTTAAGTGCATACTTTTACGTCAATTAAAAAGGCAATTTTTGATATTATATACTTGTACTTAAATTTGATATTTTGTCCACTATTCTATGCTATTCTGAGAAAAATAAGAAAAGTAGTTCAAGTTACGGATGGATATAACTGAAGTTATTTCTGAGTTTTGAAGTCAGGAAAAAACGAACAATTTTATTATATTATGAGTAATGGTTTTGGGATTTCTTTATGAATATTTATAGTTTACTCTGTTCAACACATTATATTGTCATAGGTTTAAAAATGAGCATAATTGTATATGAGTGTCACATTTTGTCATTCTGATTTCATAAAATTTAGTGTCCTTTTCGTTCATCTGTGTGTTTGCGACATGATTACTTTGCATGCAATGATCATTTCTATTTTTAAAATAGGTGAAAAGCAATGTTCTTAATCTCAACAATCACATAACTCAGTACTTAAAGATCTGTAATGAGCAGAAACAAGAGGTATGTCTACTCGTTTCACTTCATATTAATGTTCCTTCTTCATTTATCAGATTCTGTCATTTTAATTTGACACTTTTTCTGTTACAGTTAAAATTCATTGACTTTAATTATTTTTACTGCTAACATTTTGCTGTAGCTATGTATAATGTAGAAAATAACTTGTATTTTAACTCGTGTCTCTTTCTACTAGATTTTAATGTTAAAAGAAAAACTAAGGATGTATGAAGAACAGCAAACACTTACTGATAACAGTAAAGCATTGTTACCGATTTCAAATCCTCAACAAAAAGAAATTGAAAGGTAAAATTAACAAAGGTTTTACTTTGATGAATTTTTAGTTCTAAGGATATTGAAATATTTTATCATTTTTGTAGCATGCCTTTGTATATGTTCTCAGATGAATTGAGAAAGTCGCTCATTCTTTCATTTCATACTTTGGAAATCGGATCATTTCAATGGTTAAATGATATTAAGGAGAAATTGTACCCAGGTTAAATTTAAAAAGGTTAAAGCCAGTTCTATCATTATGATATTAATGTTTAGCAGACTGCTATAAAAAAAAAATTGTCCCGGTAGGGCCAGAGCAATAGTGCAGTAGTATGGTGTTTTCTGAGCGATTTCTGAGCACATAGCCAGGAGTAACCCCTGAGCATCACTGGGTGTGGCCCAGAAACAAAAGTAAATAAATGAATTGTCGGGGCCGGGCGGTGGCGCTGGAGGTAAGGTGCCTGCCTTACCTGCGCTAGCCTAGGAGACGGACCGCGGTTCGATCCCCCGGCGTCCCATATGGTCCCCCAAGCCAGGAGCGACTTCTGAGCGCATAGCCAGGAGTAACCCCTGAGCGTTACCGGGTGTGGCCCAAAAACCAAAAAAAAAAAAAAAAAAAAAAAAAATAAATGAATTGTCACAGGGACTGGAGAGAGTATGGATACCTTGCAAGCAGCTGACCCAGGTTTGAACTTCAGCATCCCTATGGTCCCCTGAGCCCTCCAGAACTGATTACTAATTGCTAGTGTGACATACCCCCACAAATGAATAAATAAAGAAAAAGGGGGGAAAAAAAAGAAAATATCACAGTAGCTGGAGTGGTTACATAGGGGTTAAGTCACTTGCCTTGTATGAAATTTGATCCTCTGCGCTGGGTAAAGATCCCTAAACATCACCACAAATGATCCTTTAGTACAAAGCCAGAAGTAAACTCTGAGCATCCTTAGATATGAGATGAATTTCCCCTCTCCCACAAATTTAAAAGTTAAAAGGGCTGTAAATTTATAAATTAAACACAAGTTTTATAACTTAAAAAAAATAGTCATAAGGGCTGGACAAAGTTGAAAACTCCAAGGCATGCAGGAGAACTAATTTCAATACTATAGTCTCCTGATCATTTTTCATTAGCAACCCTTGAGTTCCTTGAACATAACCCAAAACTACACAACACACATGCACAGAGTGACAGACTGGGCAGCATATAGCCTGGAAATCCCTCAATAAAATTGTTAGCATGTCAGGCAAGAGCCTGCTGACCTTGTATCCTCATGTATGGCAAAAGGAGGTCTCTTGAGCCTCTGCTTTTGTAAGGAGACAAATCCCTTCCATATAGTCTTTAGCCTTCTGATCTAATCATCTTCTGATGACCTCTCAATACTATTTCATTGGGTGTTAGGTTTGATCAGAAGAGTTAAAGGGTACAAAAACCTTCAAGTAAACTTACAGGTGATAGTGTTGTATCATTCATATACATTTTATTTGTATCTAAACTCTTCACAACTTTCAGCTGAGTTTAGACAACTTTGAATGGGCATCTCAGAGATGCTTTTCACCTATTTTAAAAATAGAAATTATCATTGCATGCAAAGTAATCATGTCGCAAACACATAGATGATCAAAAAGGATAATTTAGAAATCATAAAATATATTTTAATATATTTTATAAAATATATTAGTATATCAATATAATTAATATATTGTCCTATATATTATATATAATATATTAATATATTTTCAATAGTACTCTGTGAATATTGAGCCAACTTTAACTAGCTAGTGGCTAGTCTTGGAATCCATATTTTACTCCTCTTTTTATATCTCCCTTATTCTTTAATTTATTGTCAGAGGGTTGAGTGGTTCCCAAACATTGCTAAGCATACCCATAGGCCACTCCCAGTGATACTGGATCAGTAGTCTGAAGGATTCAATGCCAGAGCCCATCTAGGCTGCTCAGGGTACAGTAGTGCTAGGGAGTCTGGAATGTACTATTAGGCGCCAGAAATTGAGCATAAGGCCAGATGTATGCTTTTGACCCATCTTTTTACTGAGCTTTCTCAACACCTGCTATACAATATTTAGATTCTATCTTAGAGATTAGAAATATATTAGTATTTTTATTTATATTTGAGCCATAATCAGCTGTGTTCAGGTCTTTCTCCTGGCTCTGTGCTTAAGGATCACTCACAGTAGGCTCAGAGGACTATATGGGTTCTGGGAATTTAACCCAGTTTGGCTGAGTGCAAGGCAAATACCAGTGCACTCTTTACTAAAACTCCAGTCCCTATATTATATTCGATTTTACTTTTTATATTTTCACTTTTTATATTATATTCACCTTCCTTAGATTACAATTTTTTCTTTACATAATTTATTTTGTGTATATGGAAGTATCAAAAATCAATTTTAATTTTTCTGGATTCCTTTATTAACAGTTTTAATTATTGGGCCAGGAAGACAGCAGATGGTAAATGCTTTGCTTGCAGGATGCTTGAATTTTGCTCCCCTGTCAGTTCCTCTAAGCCCTGAGAAGAATGACCTCTGTGCACTAAGCCTAGAGTAGCCCCTGAGCACTGTTAGATGTGCCATAAAATATAAAGATACAAAAGCAGTAATTTGATTTCAAGAACATTTATTTTAATTTTAAATCCCCTTCAGATAGTGAATTCAATTATTTCAAGTTTTTTTCTCGAACTTGAACATTTTTGTGTGCTGGTATTATAATTGATGAAGCACATGAAATGGAAGGAATGACTCGTATACCCTAGGAACACAAAAACACCATGCAAAAAGCCCTCTGCATTCTTGTGTTCATCACAGCACTATTTACATTAGTCAGATGTAAACAACTCAAATGCTCAGGAACAAATGGGTGGCTAAAGAAACTGTGGTACATCTACTCAATGGGACACTACACAGCTGTAAAGAAAAATTGAATTGATGAATTTGCTTATACATGATGGATATGGAGATTATTATGCTGAGTGAATTGAATCATAGGGAGAGGATAGACATAGAATAATCTCAGTTGTGGAAAAGAAGAAAAATGAAAGATATATGATTATAATGTACAGAGACAATAGAGATGAGAATTAGGAAGATCAATCCATGGTAAGAAGCTTGCCACAAATAGTGGTGAATGCAGTTAGGGTAGTGAATGGTCCACTTTGACAGTGATAGTTGAAACTAATCTCTGGACAAGAACTGGATGCTAAAAGAGGGGATAAAGTGATGTACATGGTACCCCTTCTTTAGCAATAGTGCAAACCACAGTGTCAAAGTTAAATAATTGTTATTTGCTCGCATAAAGAATATATATCATTTGCCCTTCCTAATTTTTCCTCAAAAGTAAGTATGGAGAAAACTAATAAAAATATTTTATACATTTAGGCCATTATACACTTAACTAACACAGATTTATTTAATGCTGTAAATCAGGGGTCTCAAACAGGCGGCCCGCGGGCCGTTTGCGGCCCTCCATACAACATTTTGTGGCCCTGCCCTGGAGGAATCTTTTTTTTGTTTTGTTTTGTTTTAGTTGTTTGGGTCACACCCCCCAATGTTCAAGGCTTACTACTGACTTTGTACTCAAGGATCATCCTGATTTTGCCTCCTGCGGCCCCCAGGTAAATTGAGTTTGAGACCCCTGCTGTAAATGTTCATTCCTTTATTCCAAGAAATCCTAAATAACAGAAAAATTTATCTATAGTAAATATTTAGCAGTATTTCCTTTCAAAACCTTTTAATGAATATGATCATAAATGTGAGACACGGTTATTTTTAAATATAGAAAACATAAAATTTCACTGTGGTTAGGAAAATTATATGGCTCAGTACTTATTTTTCACATAAAATTAATTGTACAAGTTTTTATTCTATATTACTTGAATGTCTTAAATGATATTAATCACTTAGAACTCTTTCTGTTTAAGAAAGTGTCTAGAAGCTATTTGTGCCAATTCCCTTTTCATTCTAATCACTAAAAAATACCATCTAAAATAAGTCTGACCACAAAATTAGAAAACGGACAAATAATTATGACCTTTGATAAAATGTTACAGAAAACTAAGGAATTATCTTTAAGTATAACCTAAAGATAACTTGTCAATTCATTTACTGGCATTAGCAATGTTGTAATATAATACAATGAAATTGCAATGTCCGTATATATTTCCTATGAAATATTTATCAGTTTGATAAAACTGCATTAAAGTCAATGTATTGTGGCTTATATTCATTCCCAATAGAGTTTCATTAAGAACTACTGACGTAAATTGGCAGTGTTTTGAAACCACAGATCCTTACGAATATATATAAAAGTATCACCAAGGAACATTTATTTTTGAATGCACAAACTTTCTTACACATTTATTTTAAAGGCTTCATAGTTAATTTTTCTTTGAGAGTTTAGTCCATATGTGATTTGTTTATACTATTATTATAACTCAGACATGTCATTGATTTAAAAATATAAAGATATTTGTATGAAATTTGAATACTTCTGTGATCAGACTTCTTCGAATCCTCAAGGATACAAGATGGCAAGTTCCTCTTAGTACTTACATAAGAGTTATTATTCATCTTGTGAGGTCTTTACCTTTGAAGTCTCAAACTCTCTGATTTTCACTCTCTAAATCTATTTGGAAGAAAAAGAGAGAAATGGCTTTTGTAGTCATTTTTTTCCCTAATGGGTCATAGGGTTACCATTGAATTACTCTTCACCATGTGCTTCTTAGTAAACCAATACCAGTTTAATACACAAGACTGTGTAGTTTATGAGGCCTTGTATATTAAAACTGCAAGTCGAAATTATCGACCTATACTTAAATACAAAATTGGATTGTGGATTGGGTGAGGCCACACCAAACTGCTTAGGCGTGACCCATGGCCATGATCAGAGGACCATAAGCAGTGCCAAGGATTTGAATCTGGATTGGTGAGATACAAAGCGAGCACCTTAACAAACCCTATACTATTTGTTCAAAATGCTCTATTTTTGCTAATTATCCATGTTGCCTAGAAAAAAATGCAGTTTATGGCTAATTCCAGAAGTTTACTTTACCTTTCTTTATTATTTAGTAAACTCATGTGGTTTTTCTGGGAGACAGAAAGAGAAACCCAAGGAAATAAAAGTAAAGTTAATACTCTTTTGCAAATGTTTTCGTAATTCAATCAGAAATCCGCACCTATTTGGTGTTTTTCATTTTGTCTAACATTGTAAGTACCATGTGTTCTTTTGTTTCTGCTTTTCTTTACAATTTGCGTCATTTATCACTATATTGGCTTCTACTTATTTTTGGTAGATTTCAAAAAATTTTGAACTGTTTGTTCCAAAATCGAGAAGAAAGCAGGCAAGAATATCTGAAGTTGGAAATGTTACTTAAAGAAAATGAACTAAAATCATTCTACCAACAACAGTGCCACAAGCAAATAGAAATGATGTGTTCAGACGATAAAATAGAAAGGGTATGTAAGAAATGTATAATTAATTAAATGTTAGAGAATGTAAGAAACTTAGGTGTTTCTAGTCTTCTAGATATTTGTTTCTAGGTATTGATAGCAGGGTTTCTTTTTTTTTTTTTTTTTTTTGGTTTTTGGGCCACACCCGGCAGTGCTCAGGGGTCACTCCTGGCTGTCTGCTCAGAAATAGCTCCTGGCAGGCACGGGGGACCATATGGGACACCAGGATTCGAACCAACCACCTTTTGGTCCTGGATCGGCTGCTTGCAAGGCAAACACCGCTGTGCTATCTCTCCGGGCCCGATAGCAGGGTTTCTTAATCATCCATATCTACAAATATAAAAATGCTGGAAGAAATGTACATCAGGGGCCGGGAAGGTGGCGCTAGAGGTAAGGTGTCTGCCTTGCAAACGCTAGCCAAGGAAGGACCGTGGTTCGATCCCCGGCGTCCCATATGGTTTCCCCAAGCCAGGAGCGATTTCTGAGCACATAGCCAGGAGTAACCCCTGAGCATCACCGGGTGTGGCCCAAAAACTAAACAAAAAAAAAGAAAGAAAGAAATGTACATCACAAATAAGCAGCTTGAAAATATTGGATAATTATTTCCCCCAATTTTAGTCTTCATTAAGATAAGTTTAATTATTTTGTGTAATCATATCATTATTTCTGTTGTAATAATTTTCTAATTATATTCCTCCTATTATAATTAATTCCTCCTATTATGTCTTCTCCCACCTTTCTCAGAAGTAATACATATTTATAAAAATTTCATGCAGCTTTGGTGCTTAAGAACCAGCAGATTTCATTTGGGGGTTAGGAAGTTTAGAAACATACCCAAGATTACTTAGGGATTACTCCTGGCTTTGTGCTCAGGGATCACTCTTGGTAATTCTTGGAGGACCATGTACAGTGCTGGGGAATGAACAAGGATTGCAGCATGCAAAAGAAGCACCTAAACCCCTGTAATAATCTTTTTGGCTTCTGGTCCTCAGAGTACTTTAAGGAGCCTTAAAGATAGTACAGAGGAGATAGCAATTGCTTTGCATGCAGCTGACCCTAGGTTTGATCCCCAGCAGTGAGCACCACTAGGTATGACCTAAACACATTCCCTCTCGTGAAAAAAAGGTGATTTTTTTAAATATAGTACTTTGAATACAGGAGCATTTCCACTTTTTCTCAGTTTATGAAATGAAAAAAATGTGATGATCTTAGAATTTAATCATGAAATATTTATCAATGTGTCATACCAGTTATCATCAGTACCTACTTAAATATCAGCATTTATTATTGTGGTTAGTAATTTATTTGAAGGACTGAAACTACAAAAGAGCAGGTAAAGTGTTTGCCTAACATGGAGCTACCTGGGTTAAATCCCCAGAACACTCATATGGTCCCCCAAACTCACCAGTAGTGATCCCTGAGCTAAGTCAGGAATAAACACCATTGAGTATGGCCCTAAAATAAAAGAAAAAAAAAATCGAATATGTTTATTATACCTTGTTGCAAATTCCTTTTTAAATAATGTACTTGAAATATAATTAGTACACCAAAAGATTATCTTGGATATTTATTGTGTACAGCTTCATGGATTGGAAATTCACTCTTATAAACCCAATTTATTACTTTCCATATGCCATAAAACTATTAAGATCTTGGAAAGTCCTTCATCTCTCTTATTTTTTATTATCTTTATAGCAACTTCCAATACTGATTATTTAGAAAGGCTTTGTGGTGAATAGATCATACTTATACTAGCTCTTGCACAATATCAATGGGATGGGATGGAGAGATGGCACAGGACTTACGTTGCTTACCTTGCAAGAAGTCGATCCCCATTCCTACAATACACATAGTACCCTGATACATATGGTGAAACCTGAATACAATTAGGATGTCATATCAGGTTGTAGCCTGATGAATGGATGGATGGTGGACATATTTCAATGAGAAAAAAATATATAGGAATAGTATTTCTAGGTAGCCTATCATTTATCAGTTGGCCCAAACAGCATAATTATAATAGTGTATGAAGTGTGAGACCATTCCAATTTTTAACGTTTTTCTTATACACAGTAAGCAGTAGTAATAATAATAAAAAAAAAAAGAAAACTTGATATAATTGTTGTAGTCGAATTATTGGAAAACCTTGAGAAACTGTTTTGTTTTAACACAGAAGTATCAAAATTTAGTCTTACTATACTACTTGCTAAGACAAGGAATTTTATTTCTGTCTTGGACCCTCTCCAAAAGAGTTGCTAAATCATTTATCAGAAGTGCTAAAAGAATTTCATAACACAGATTTAGCTATAAATGATTTTAGAGTATGGCCTCCTATTTTTTGTTAAAGTGAATATCTTCCCCAGTTTTATGATCATTAAAGATAATCTTCATTTTTTAATGAAATGAGATTACCATGTTAACAGTTCTTTTGTATTATGCAGTGTTTAACCTCAGGGGTTTTATTGTTTGTTGTTTTTTGGTTTGGGGACCACACCAGGTGACGCTCAGGAGTTATTCCTGGCTCTGCACTCAGAAATCACTTCTGGCTCAGGAGACTGACTATCTGGTATGCTAGGGATCTTATCTAGGTCCATCCTGTGTCAGGCACATGCAAAGCAAATGCCCTACCTCTATCCTATCTATCACTCTGGCCCTAACCACAGTTGGTTTTTTTTTGGTTTTTTTTTGGGGGGGGTCACACCCGGCGGTGCTCAGGGGTTACTCCTGGCTGTCTGCTCAGAAATAGCTCCGGGCAGGCACGGGGGACCATGTGGGACACCGGGATTCGAACCAACCACCTTTGGTCCTGGATCGGCTGCTTGCAAGGCAAACACCGCTGTGCTATCTCTCCGGGCCCCTAACCACAGTTTTAATCCCATTTCTAAACCTATATATTTGTTCTTGCTCGGGATTTTTTGAGCTGTTCTAGGGATTTTGTTAATGAGCTGTTAAAGCTTAATTGAAATCTTCATGGGAAACATTTTACTTCAACACATGTTTTAGACCTATTTCTAAGTGTTTAATATCACTGTAATGGTTCAGTCCGAGACCTTGTTAAATGAACCCCTAGTAAAACATCATAGTTGATGTATTTAATTGGAATTTAGTGGTAAATACTCAAAAAGATACATTTTTTGGAATTTTCTGTTTGATAGGGTCTATTTGGTTATAAATATTATTGCGATCAGACCTACAGATTCTTCTCACTGCCTTCTAAGAGAACATTTTCATATGTGGTAAAGCAAAGTAGATATAATTCAGACTTAACTGTGTTCCTTCAGTAGACAGGCACAGTATTTTTATTTTCATATTAGATGACTGAAGGCTCAGGGAGATTTACTTGGCTAAGTTTTCACACCTGCTTAACAAGCAGAAGAAAAGTTAAGATGTCATATATCCTATCTTCTGTTACGGTGATAGAGTGGAATTGGCATGTTTTAGAACTTGCTCTACTTTTAAAAATTGATGACCTCGGGGCCAGTGAGGTGGCACTAGAGGTAAGGCGTCTGCCTTGCAAATGCTAGCCAAGGAAGGACCACGGTTCGATCCCCAGGCCAGGGGTGATTTCTGAGCGCTTAGCCAGGAGTAACCCCTGAGCATCAAACAGGTGTGGCCCAAAACACCAAAAAAGAAAAAAATTTTTTGATGACCTCAAGGCCTCAAAGAGTTTTTATTTATATTGTTCATTTCTTCTACCAATATTAACATTGCAAATATATAGTATATATATATATATGTGTGTGTGTGTATATATATATATATATGTATGTGTATATATATATATTTTTTTTTTTTACAACTGATTGATCTCTTACATGGCAACCTGTGTAGCACTTTAAAGGGGATTACTTTTTCAAAGATGGTCACATGACTTTTACAGTCCCACAAATCTAATAACTAATGCCTGACTTTATATGAACTATATTCTCATAGCTAGTTGCATGCTGTTTTGTCGTGCTATTCTTTAGCCTCTGGAAAATGATAAACAGGAGAAAAAGAATATAAAAGGGAGCCAGAGTGATAGCACAGGAGTTGGGTGTTTGCCGGCACACAGCCAACCTAGGACCGACCTCGGTTCGATTCTCAGCATCCCATATGGTCCCCATAGCCTGCAAGGAGTGATTTCTGAGTGCAGAGTTGCTGGGTCTCTCTCTCTCTCTCTCTCTCTCTCTCTCTCTCTCTCTCTCTCTCTCTCTCTCTCTCTCTCTCTCTCTCTCTCTCTCACACACACACACACACACACACACAAGAAAAGATTCAGTGAGGAAGACATTTTTTTTTACATGCAGTCAACCTGGGTTTGATATTTGGCACCCCAAATGGTCCCCTAAGCCCACCAGAAATTGATCCCTCAGCATAGGGCCAGAAGAGAGCCTTGAGCACAACCATATAGAGTCCAAAATGCAACAAAAAATGTAACAGGCTAATCACTTCTCATATAATTTTGACTTAAAGTCTTGCTTTTATGAATTCTCTGAAAGTCTTAAGATCCCTAAAATTTTTGGTATTGTTTAGGATTCTCCATATAAGAGAAACTCTTTTATAGCATATCACATATCCTTCATAGCTTAAGTCTGGTGGTTCATTTTGTTATATTAGTAAATAAGAAAATGTCTGGATCTGTATGTCTCTTTCTCTCACTCATAGTTTTTCTTTCTCACTCTCCCTTTTCTTCTCTCTCTTGCTCTCATTTGCTCTCTCTCTTCTTCATTCTCGCTCTTTACCAAATTAGAATTCACTATAGAAGTCACAATAGTTGGTGAGAATTCATTCAGTGCCTGTCAACCATTTTGTCTGGATCTTTTTGACCAAACTGATATTGAGACTATGTCTTCAGACATCTTTTTTGTTTGTTTAGTTTTGGTTTGGGGACCACAACCCATCTATGCGCAGTGGTTACTTCTGACTCTGCAATCAGATCACTCCTGGCAGGCTCAGGGAACCACATGGGATGCCAGGGATTGAACCCAGACCAGCTGTGTGCAAGGCAAATGGCCTACCCACTGTGCTATTGCTCTGACTCCATCTTTTTTAATTTTTTTTACCTATCTAGAAGGCTGGAGTGGTGGTACAGCGGTAGGGCGTTTGCCTTGCACTCGCTAACCTAGGACAGACTGATTCACCAGCGTCCCATATGGTGTACCCCAAGCCAGGAGCGCTTTTTGAGCGCATAGCCAGGAGTAACTCCTGAGCATCACCAGGTGTGGCCCAAAAAAAACAAAAAATAAAAAAAAATTTTACCTATCTAAAATTTGACTGTGACTTTTTGGTAGCCATCTTCGTGTGACTATCCTTTATCCAAATAAAAACAAAATTATTTTTGTTATTTCGCCAAAATGTTTGTAAATCTTCAAAATATATAAGGAATAAAAATTTATCTTCTAAAGTAGGTGAGTTCTTTGTTTAAATTTAAATGTAGTTCCTAATCTTTTTATTCAGTTAGTTTGCTGCTTCAAAATTGATGGGAATCAATCAACTGAGGTTCAGTTATTGAGTTCACTGCCTAAAACCCTTCAGGTTAAGACACGGAAAGTCTAATTTTGGTCTCAATTCAGGCCTACAAAAAACATCAGAAATATTAAGAATATCTATTATATGTCTTCAATCAACTCATTGTTAGATATTTGTAAGAATCCTAATAAGTGCTGTTTTCTGTCATTTGAAGCAGCCAATCAAGGCTAATTCAAACTAATACTTCAAATTTTTCATACTAATACTTTATTTCTTCAAATCTTTCAAATTTAAAAGAAATGTAAAAGCAAGGTGTATCTGAATTTAATTTGAGATAGAATGGACCTTAGATGAACTTTCAAAAGTAGTACTTAAAAGCTGTATTTAGTACAAAAACATATATAGTCTTTAATTTTTCCATTGTATTTTTTAAGGCCATAAACTTTCACCATGTAATTTAATAAAAGTGACTCAACTCAATTTCCTATTTTTCTGCAATCAAGAGTATTAAGAGATTTCAAGGGAGAAATAGTGTTAAGTACAAAGCATAGTCTTAATCAACTACATACCTAGAAGAAAACATATTATCTTAATAACATTGCATACATCAAATATCAAAACTATTAGGTTGAATATTATAATTTTTTTCAGGCTACTTGCAAACGAGATCATAGACTTGCAATGCTGAAAACTCGTCGCTGCTACCTCGAAAACAAAAAGAAGGAAGAATTGAAGCTATTTGATGAGAATACTAGTTGGCTTTATCATGTGGAAAATGAAATGGCACTCATAGGTCAAAATGGCCATATCCCAGAGGTATAGATATGTTTGGAAATTCTCTTTTTTTAAGGCTGAACTCCTTAATAAGACAACTGTTGACCCATTTTCTGAGATGTATTTAATACTTTATTATAGTTTTTAAATAGATTTCCCCTCTGCCTTACTAATTACCTATCTTATCAGTCTCATTGCTATGAATAGACTCTCAGGGTCTGTTATTTTTAAAAGTATCTGAAATATGACTTGCATTGTTTTCTCAGGAACTCAGTAAAGATCTTTATCTTCACCATTTGCACCTCCAGAACAAAGATTTAAAAATGCAAATTAAGCATATAATAGATCTTGCTGGTCTTCAAGAACAGCAACATAGGCAGACAGAGGCGTAAGTATATTATGTACCTACTCTACAATTTTAAAGACTGTCTAAAGCATCTGAAGAGGAGAAATTCACTTTTATACTGCCAGAAATATTTGAGTTTTATGTGATCAGATACATTATTTTTTTAGTGTCTAACAGCCTTAGAAAGCTTGCTTAGATCAAAAACGTAGAAAAATATAAAAGGTGGTTTTTCTCTATCTAAATTTTTATAGTGCTTTATAGTTTTAAAAGCATTTTACTTTAAATATTTAGAATTTGGAGATTGAGAATATATCTATAATAGAACTTATCTTTGCATGTGTGAAGCCCTCATTTCATACTAGGCACCCTCTTTAAAATGTCTTTATTTTTGTGTTCTAAATCCATGTAATACAAAATTCTAAGAATATCTATGTATCCTTAGAGTTTGTCCTAAAGTGTTTGTCTTATACCTCTTTACTCAAATATTTTAATCTTTAAAAAATATGTATAGGAAATTTAGTGATTAATTAATACTTCTAGTGTTTTATAAAATAATAATAATGTATTTACAAAATGTAAGTGTTTCTTTTTACCTCCTGTATATTTAGAGTTTTGAACGCCTTACTTCCAACCCTAAGAAAACTGTATACTACAATAAAAGAGGCTGGCCTGTCAAGTACCTCTTTTGAAGCTGATTTCAAAGAAATTGAACACTTGGTAGAGAGAAAAAAAGTCGTAGTTTGGGCTGACCAAACTACTGAACATGCAAAACAAAATGACCTACCAGAGATGCCTGTTCTTCTTAACTTTCCACAGCTCAAACCAGTTCAATCTATTCTTTGTAAGTACAGCTTTTATTTTAGTAAGTAAATGGGAGCATTTCTAATGAGTTCTTTTCTTTATAAATCAGTCGCTCAATAGTTAATTTTTTAATGGGTTTGGCTATTTTGTGAAAGTTAATAGAGAAAATAAGCATCAAAATTAGTTCATTTAATCAGTGCCTTCTAGGGGTCTTAACTTGGTTACACATTGTTGAACTAAAATAACTCTAGAAATAAAAACAGTATTATTTTACTTTTGTGGGGGACTCAGGCATTGGTTCTGTGCTATAATATAGCCACCCCTGTTCCCAGCATGCATCCCACATCTCCTTCCTTTACCCTCGTAATGCTAGTACATCTGTTCCCCCCTTGTACAGCTTGCTGTAGATTGGGTATCAATTCTCTTGTCATTGATTTTGAATTTGGTATTCGTGTCTGAACAGTTTTTATTTTCACCATATGAACATATGACTGTCTGGTCTCGGTATTATCCATTTTTACCCTCAAATTATGAGGTTGATTGCAGTGATTCCAGTAATGTTTTCTTGGAGATAAAAGGAAAGATATGGGAGAAGAAAAGAAAAAGGAAAGAAAGAAAAACTAAATGTTATATCCATTTCGCGGAAGAAAGGGAAAAATGAAGAAAAAGGTAACAAAACAAGAGAAAAATAAAAAAAAGACCAGCAACTTCTTAAAAAATGATGTTTCAGGGCCAGAGAGATAGCATGGAGGTAAGGCGTTTGCCTTGCATGCAGAAGGGTGATGGTTTGAATCCCGATATCCCCTATGGTCCCCCAAGCCTGCTGCTACAAGCAATTTCTGAGTGTAGAGCCAGGAGTAATCCCTGCTGCCAGGTGTGATCCCAAAAAAATATTTAAAAAAATAAAAAACGGTGTTTCTTCTTTTTTTTTTTTTTTTTCCATATGAACAGTAAACATTGGAGAAATTAGAACGGGAATTCCCTTGGCCTAGAACAGTGGTTGGCAAGCTGCGGCTCATGAGCCACATTTGGCTCTATACTTTTAATTTGGCTCTTCTGTGTGCCAGGCGGCAGCTCCAGGAGTCAGGACTCTGCTCCTAGCTGTCAGTGCGCGCCCTGTGGGCTCTCAAAATAAATTTCAATCATGGTTTTGGCAAGATTTGGCTCAGTTGAAAAAAAAAAAATTGCCGACCACTGGCCTAGGAGATAAAGGGTTTCTCTGCCCCTGAAGCATACAACCATGGGAACAACTACAGGTTCCATACTCATTCATTTATACACTCCAAGGTCCTTTTATGGTGCCAGGAAACTTTTCACTCGGGTGTGGGTGATGACATCTAGCCTCTGTAGCTGGAGATCATGTTATTTGCGTAGGTAATATGGCGAAGGCAAGGAGAGAGTGTTTTTTGGTTTTTTTACAGTTTTAGGAGTTCTGTTTCATCGCTGTTGTTGCAATCAGTCTTCAGTGATTAGTGGTCTTGGTTTTTGCTCAGATCTTAAGACAGAGCCTAGGATATATTCTTTCAGCATTGTTCCAAAAGTTCTGCTCCATCACAGTTTTCGAAGTCAGACCTCTGGGGTTAGAAATCTTGGTTTTTGTATGAATCTTAGGCCGAGGTCTAGGCTAAGAACTTCCTCATTGGTTTCTTGATAGGTTCTGCCCAGTCCATGTTTGTCAAAGTCAGTCTTCTGTAGATAGCGATTTTGGTGTTTGCTTATTAGGGCAAAGGATGATATGTCTCCTGATTGCATCATACAGTTAGGTGATGAGATAGGGCAGCCCTCTCTTAGCTCAAGTTGTTGCCGTTTCCTCATGTCAGGATATCATGTTAAAACTGATGCAAGTTGGTGCCGGTTCGGTATTTGGAATTTCCCCAGGAGGAGTTTGGTTCCCAGTGCTGTTGCTGGGACCTGTGTTGGTTCCACGTTTGGGATCCGGGGTTCTGGATTGGACAGTCCTGTCCAATCACATCGAGTCTAGGTTCCATTCACATGACATGTTCAGGGTGGGAGACATCCCTGTATTTTAAAAAGTATGGGTTCTAATCCCTAGTAGATAAGAACTTATTTCCTGTGCATAACATTTCCCTTTATTTAGAGTGCCTATGCAAAAGGGTATGGTAATATATTATATTGCTGGTGAATTTGGAGGCAACCTCTGTGCCCTGGGTTTGACCTGAGCTTTTATCCCAGGCAAGACTTTTCTTGTAGGTTTTCGTACCAAGCAGAAACAAAACAGTTGGGGTTGGAGGGAGAAAGAGAGGAAAAGAAAGAAGAAAAAAAATTATATATATTATAGAAGCAATAAATAAAAATACATTTAAAAAGGGCATTAAAGAAAAAATGCTGTTTACGATGCTTACTTACTTCTGACAATGACCAGACTAGGAGGTATTATTATAGAGGTATTAAACACATAAAGGAAATAATAGGCTTCCACTTTGAGTCTTTTGAGATATTCCTGTGGGGGGTGGAATCTAGGGCAGTTTTTCATCACACGTGGTTTCTTGTTGGGTTTGCGAAATTATTTGTAACCCATGTGGGAAGTGTTCTTGGGCTGGGGTCCTTCTGGGGCTGAATCAGTAGCATGCAATAGTCCACGATTAGGAGGGTGAGAAGGGCCTACAAGCATGAGTCAGCAGGTATGTTGGTTTTAATTTCTTGCTGAGTCATGTGATGTGGGACTGGGAGGGTGTCCTTTCGATTTGGGAGCTTGGTGGTCGTTTATTGGAGCAGGAGGTTGGTCCTGGTACCTACTGGGTTAAATAACTGAGGGTAAAGAGGATTAAATAAGGAAGGATAATGAATCAGGATTGGGGAATGAGAGGCTTGAAGGATTGCTGAAGGGAGGGAGGGGGTAATACTTAAGAGTGGCTATATACAATTTAGGCATGGCTTGTTTACCATTTAGGTTTGGCAATCAGAGGAGTCTACTGTCTACTACCTCATCCCCACATAAAGACAGACATTAGTTTTCTATTTTTAGGTTGTTGGAGGCCTGACCCTCATAGGCTAGGTCTGAAGATAGGATTGAGTTAAGAAAAGATAAGTAATTGGTTAAGATATGGCTTAGTAGAGAAAGGAAGGGAAAACAAAAGATAAGAGAGAAGAGAAAAGAATAAATAAATACAGTAAAAATAAGTTAGAGAGGATTGGGCCTGTGTGTCGGTATTGGAGGGTTTTCCACTTCCGAGACTCTTCATCACTGATGGGTTGGTCTTTCCTAAATTAAGGTTTTAGGATTATATAGTGGCTGGAGCTTTTAGGATAAGCTCAGTTTTCGCATCTAGAGTACTACGCAATGTGGTGGTGAGGACTATAGGATGTGGTTACTCTATGTAGAATCGTTTGCTGCATCTTAAGTATAGAGGTATCTTTCCTAAAGAGTAACTGACGGGCCCGGAGAGATAGCACAGCGGCGTTTGCCTTGCAAGCAGCCGACCCAGGATCAAAGGTGGTTGGTTCGAATCCCGGTGTCCCATATGGTCCCCCATGCCTGCCAGGAGCTATTTCTGAGCAGACAGCCAGGGTAACCCCTGAGCATTGTTGGGTGTGGCCCAAAAACCAAAAAAAAAAAAAGAGAGAGAGTAACTGACAGCGAGAGTTTTTTTTTTGGAGTGGATTAAATTGATGAAGAAGGATAAAGGATAGAGGAATAAAGAAGTAGAGGGAAGAAGAGAGAAAAATGAAAGAAAGAGAAAAAAAGGAAGTAGTGATTTACCAAAACATTTTCGATGAGTGGGACCTGTAGCATAAGTCTAGTGCGCCATTGACTTTTCCATTGGTCTGAATGATCATATGCTTTGGGTCCTAACAGAAGACATAAACAAAAGGAAGTGGAGTATTGAGACATTGGCATAATGGGCACTGTATATGGTATCCAGTATGATTGACCACCAAGTTTTAAAATTAGGATGTCCACCCTTTGTTTCCAAGGCCTCCTGTGAACAAAGAAGCTGAAGGATTATTTTATACTTGGTAAAATTAAGGCATTAAAGCATATTCTTAGTAATTACTGCAGCGGGAGACCAGGCTTTCAATCATATTCTGCACATGCTGGAGGAGGTGCTGCAGGCTTTACTATATATGTTCTATAATATAGGTTGGTTTCAAATTTATTGTTACTCTACTAACAGAAAAATCGATCATTAGCTCCTTAAATAAGTGTTCATAAGACCTTTTGTTTGTATTATAGTTTGGGTCTTTGGGGGTCACACCCATCAGAGCTCAGGACTTACTCATAGCTCTGCAACCAGAGATTACTCCTCGTGGTGCTCAGGGGTAAGCTGCATGGAAAGGCAACCACCTTATCCATTAACCTTACCCACTAAACTATCTTTCCAGCCCCTCATAGGACATTTTGATCGTAAAACTGGCTTTTAGCATTGGTACTACTACTTTACATCCTTAAACATAAGTGGTGTTCTTTGTGGTGTGTATGAATTTTTTAAATCTTGGGGTAGAAAGTATTAAGACTGTATCCAATAGTGCTCAAGTGCTTCTTTTGACTCTATGCTAAAGAGTCATTCCTGATGGTAGACCAGGGCCATCAGTCATTCTACCTGCAACATTGTAAAGTTAGTTCATTTTTTCTGATACATCTTTGTTCTTTTGAATCGGTAGATTACTTTGGGTTTCAAAGAATGATTTTTTTATGCTCAAATGCAAAGAATTCATTTTAGTGATAGCATTTAAATCTTTTTTGCTTAACCTCTTTAATTAAATGTTTTAATTCTTATGCAGGAAAAAATCATTTACATGTTCTATTATGAGGAGTTTTCTGAGAATCTGGCTACCTGATAGTGTTTGCTACCCCTTTACTCTTAACTGTTCTCTCCTGTGAGCCACATGCATTCTGGCATGATTGCAAATTGGACCTCAGTCTTTATTGTTACTGCTGAAATCAACTTTCATACTGTTTCCCCCTGAATGTAATCTGGTTTCTGCATTTTTTAAATATTCTTTTCTCTTTGCATTTTAGTTGTTTTGTCATTTAGTAGTTTTCAAGCTATATCACTCCTGTCACTTTATTTCTGCTTCTCATACAGATTCATAGAACTTTCTCAGTGTCCAGAGTACCTTTCTTATGTTTTATATAATTATTTTCTGTTGTATATATACACAATATTGCTTCTGTCATTTTTGCATCTCTTCTAATTTCAGGATGCTGCTTATATTTCTGGCACCTTTTCATTATTTTATGTCTTTTATTCTTTTCCTTTTTCTATTAATTTTTTCTCCCCAAAATTTAATTTTTATATATTCTGCAGTTTACTTTCTCTTTTCTCCTGTGTCAATGGTAATTATCAAGTTCTTGATCTCAATAATATTTTAATTCTAGGATTTCACATTTGCTTTAAATATATAGAATTTTCACCTTGCTAAAGCTAATAGTGAATATTATGTGCCTAATTATTTTAAGTCCTTTGACAATTTTCATGTCTGAAACCTTATAGTCAATATTTATTATCTTTTGTTAGTGTTTTTGTTTTGTTGGTGTTGGGACCACACACTAACTTTAGTCAGGAGTTACTCCTGGCGTGCCCTTAGAAATCATTCCTTGCAGACTCAGGGGACCATATGGAATGCCAGGGATCAAACCTGGGTCATCTGCATGCAAGACAAAAGGTCTACCCCCTGAGTTGTCACTCTGGCCCTTCTGCTGATTTTCTTTCATGTGGAATTTGCTTCTATGAATGCAGGCTAGTTTCTGTGCATAAGGGAGATGTGTGCAGAATTGGTTATAGAAAATACTTTGAGGCTTCTGATAATGTTACCTTCCATCAATAGGACTTCTTGCTTTTGAACTGAGAGCTTCTGTAAGAACCTGCTTACTTTTGATTTATTCTATGGACTACTATAGTTTATAGAATCCCAACTTAGCCTTTTGGATTTAGGAAGGATTCCCTTAAGTAGGTGCTCTGTTCCAGTTCCAGCAATCCAGTTTCACAGATCTCTCAAGAATGTTGCTGTTCTTTTCTGCCTCCTCCTCCAGCATAAGCAAACCTCTAGGTTGAACTAGCTCTAAAAGAAATTATTATCCTTAACATCCAACTTTTTCCTGAACCTTTCCTATAAATTCTTCACAAGCTTGTTGTCTAACTATGCTTTCGAGCAGGTTTCTTATTTTTATATTCTGCCCATATAGTTCAGAAACCTTTAGCTGAAAGATTGGTATAAATCTGTGATATTATTTTAAAAAATGGAAAAAAAGGAAAGAAAGATTGGTTAGCCTGAATTACCTCATGTCTCTTATTATTTTTTAAATTAAAATGAATGGGAAGAAAATTACAGATAATATATCTATAGGCATAAATCTTTTTCTTTTGATAAAACCTTGTCATTGCTAGAACTGTGCTAGTTGAGATCTTTGTAGAGAAGACATTTTCTGGTTTTCTTATACTTTTTGGGCCTTAAGGCATTCTTTATAACCTATTCAAAGTGTTAGAGAGGCAGTAGGTTTAAATATCAAAACAAATGCTGCCTACTTGCTATATAATGATAATTAATACTTATTTAAAAGTCATGTAGTTTAAAATCCTCATTGTAGTTATAGATTGTCCTTGTCAATAATAAACAAAAATACTTAATTGGTTAATTTTGTTATGTAACATTTTCAAAATGAAATACTTTTGAAGATATATTGGATTTTGTAAGTGTATTTTTTTATAGAAATATATCATAGGGTGGACTTTAGTTTTTATATTGTGTTCTTAATCTAATTCTTTCTTTGTTTTGTATTTAGGCCACACCCAGCATTGCTCAGGGTTTATTCCTAGCAGGTTCAAGGGACCATATGGAAGCCAGGGATCAAACCCAGGTTTATCCCAGGTCTGTTGGATGCAAGAAAAAAAAGCTCTACTGCTATTCTATTGCTCCAGCTCCTTAAAATACTTCTTGTTCAAATTATTTTATAGGTTAACTATTGGCTTAGTACTTCTTGACCATTTCATGAATTACATATTTTTATATTAATAAAATATCAAAGATGAACAATTTTGAAGGGGAAGGGTATAATGTGATCCACTTAGAAGTATTTTTAGTCTTAAAATAATTTCAAAATAATTGTGGATAATAAAATTTATTGCATTTCTAAAGACTTGAAGCAATATTAAGAACATTGTTCTCATTGCTGTGTTATGATCAAATTGTAGTAAGGCAGGAGTTGAAGCAGGGAAACTACTGTGATAACCCAGATGGAAGATGGTGGTGACTCAATCAGGTTGGTAACTGAAATTAGTGAGAGGTGCTCAAATTATAGTGTATTTTAAAAATACAATCTATCAGCAGGTTGTCCTGACAACAAATTGGATTTGAGATACAAGGGAAAGAAAGGTCAAGAATAAGATTTTTGAATGTAGCAATGGAAAGAATCAAGTTACCTTAAAAAAAAGGGGGGGGGGGAGTTCGAGAGAGAGCATGGAGGTAAGGCGCTTGCTTTTCATGCAGAAGGATAGTGGTTCGAATCCCGGCATTCCATATGGTCCCCTGTGCCTGCCAGGGCTGACTTCTGAGCATAGAGCCAGGAGTAATCCCTGAGCAGTGCCAGGTGTGACCCAAAAACCAAAAAAAATAAAAATAAAAATAAAGTGGGACAAACTAGATGCAGCAGTTTTATAAGGAAAGCTTAGTAGAAGACTGTTTATTTTTATTTAGGTTACTTTGAAATTGTCTAAGATACATCAAAGTATATCTTAGGCAAATATAAATAATTTGATCAACGCATATAAAAGCCTGGCCTTCAGGAAAAGTCTAAACCCAAATATAAAATTAAGAGTTGTTAACATTTAG
The DNA here is from genome assembly GCF_024139225.1 of Suncus etruscus. Classification (NCBI taxonomy): domain Eukaryota; kingdom Metazoa; phylum Chordata; class Mammalia; order Eulipotyphla; family Soricidae; genus Suncus; species Suncus etruscus. The sequence continues at coordinate 77,889,326 of NC_064856.1, read as the reverse complement.
GTGACATTTAAAGTCCTAAAAAAGAATTGCATTGTCTAGGGTCTTTATCACTTTGCTATAAGTTATATATTGTGAATAATACTATTCAGGTTTCATTTATTCTGCTTGCAAAATCTTTTTAATACTGTTATTTTTAAATGTAGTAAAGACAAAATAGCTTTATTTTTCCTCAGAAGGTCTTTTTTTATCTATATATTGTTTTTAATTTTAATTTCATTTCTATTTTATCCTAATTTGTTTTTATATAAACATTTAAAAGTCTAGCTGCATATAACCGATATAATTTTCTAAGAGCTTGTTATTTTGTGTACTATATTGACAGACCGCCCTTATGACAGAATAGTATTAGAGGCAGCAGGATTTATAATTCTGTTCATTGGTTTTCAATTCCATTCTTTTCATCTCTGTCATTCGAGGTAGTAGCTTTTTTTATTTCTGTTTGTATATTTTCAGGCCATACCCATTGATGCTCAGGGCATATTCTTGGATCTTTGCTCAGTAACCTTGGTGGAGCTTTGGGGCACCATGCCCAAATTGAACCCAAATTGTTGGCATAATGTACTATATAGATATGTAGACTTATAATTCTCTATTTTCACAGCATATTTGACAGTACACAGGAGAATACTCCCTGTTTGGGGCCTACGGTTCTCTTTTGGTTATACTCGGGGGATATGTTGTGGTGCTAGGGATTGAATTTTGGACTCTTAGGTGTTTACATTCTTCAGCCTACTTATTAAGCTATCTCCCAAACTTCAGAAATAAAAAAAAATGTGAAAATATGTGAAATAATAACCTTCAAAACCCAATGAATCAAGATTTTTTGTTTTTGTTGTTTGTTTTTTGGGTCACACCCGGCAGCGCTCAGGGTTTACTCCTGGCTCTATGCTCAGAAATCGTCCCTGGCAGGCACAGGGGACCATATGGGATGCTGGGATTCAAACCACAGTCCTGCATGCAAGGCAAACGCCCTAACTCCCATGCTATCTCGCCAGCCCCAAAAAGATTTTTTTATATATTTATAAATTTATTTTCTATCGAATCTTCTCTTATAATAATCTCTATTCAAACCTTATCTATTTGTCAGCAAAATTTTTAAATTTTCATCATTTATGTTTGGTGTGTTTTTTTATTAAAGCTATCCCTGTGTATAATATTTAGTACTTAGGTATACTAAGTATACTAAGTATACTGAGTATACTACTTTGAGTTTTCTTTTTTAAAAAGCTTTACATTTGTTGATTGATTGGTTGATTGGTCTTTGGGCCATATCCAGTGGTGCTCAGGGGTTACTTCTGGCTCTGCACTCAGAAGTCAACCCTGAAAGACTGGAGGACCATATGGGAGGCAGGAAATCTAACCAGTTCCCTTCAGGGTCGACCACGTGCAAGGCAAACGCCCTGCCACTGTGCTATCACTTCGGCCCCTACTTTGAGTTTTCTTAAGTAGCCTAAAATGTTAGTCCTCTTCTAATTTTAATACATTCTTGATATTTATTTGACTCAATCAGATGAGTTGTCTGTTGACTTGGGGTAAAACATGACTTATTTTGGTTCTCAGAAGCAAAAAATACACAGAATTCCATGTGCAATGGGCTGCCAGCAGCAATTTATAGAACTGATAAAATTTCTGACATTAAATGAAAAAGTCAAATTTCTTCATTATTCATCTGGAATCTTACATTTAGTAATATTTCCTTCTTTAACTTTTCCTTTTTAAAATGTTTGTACCCCGTGTACATGTTTTTATTAATTAACCATGTATTTGCTCATTCAGCAACAATTTTGTTAGTTGCAATAGAATTGAAGTCAATCTCTAATCCTCAATCAATTTTATATTACCCTAGAGTCCATGTAAACAGATCAGATTAAGTGTGTAACTGTATGTAATTGCAAATATTCCTGTAAGATTCTTTTATTGTTCCTTTTTTCTCCGTGTTTAAATAAGCATGACATGAAAGAATAAATATTCATCTATTATGTACCATCGAGGCAAGTATAAAGAGTTATGGTTGATTTACTCAAATTTTTGGATTAATTGAAAGGACTACAATAATTCTTGAAAATGTGTGAAAATATATATTCTTACATAACTGATATTGTCTGTATATAGTGTGTCTGGTGGCAGAAAGATAGTACAGTGGGGGTAGGATGCTTGCCTTGCAAGAAGCAAGGTTTGATTTTTCGACAATCTCCCAAGACCCACCAGATGTCAACCCTGACTTTATAGTCAAGAATAAATCCTGAGCACTGCTCGGTATGGCCCTAAACAAAAACAATATAATGATGTCTTATGTAATACTACAATTAGGTCTACAAAGTATTGACTTTTGGTAAAGTACTAGTATTTTGAGATTGCATATCTTTTAAATAATTAAAGTTCATTCACCTGTATCATTTGCAACTGTGAATTCCATGAGTCACAAACTGTTAGATAGAATCCAGATTTATGATTAGTACAGTAATTGTATCAATCATTTGTAGCCCAGAAGTGTTTATTGCAATGCATATATTAATACTTGATTTCACTTTAGAACTTTGCCAACTAAATTTTAATTTGACATTCATTCTCTAAATAACTCCTCACTTACATATTAACAGGAATACTAACAAAAGAAAAATTTTGCCATCACTTTGTTCCAAACCTCAATTAGGTTTAATCCCATTCATCACTGTCTCCCTGTCATGAACCCTGCTTTGTAGCCTGTGACTCATGTTTGCTAAATACTGCATTCTGCTTTTTAAACTAGCATACAGCTTTCTAAATCTTTTAACGTTTGCAGTCTTAAGCTTTGATAAATTAGTTCCTCTGGGTAAAATCATTCAGGACACATGATATGGCACATCAAAAGATGACCTGAAAAGGCCTTCCCATTTTTTAAAAGAGGGATTTTCAACTCATTAGTGATAAATTATCTAGTCTCTTTATTTAAACGAACCATCTGTGGAATATTTCAGAAAGCTAAAAAAAAAAATTCATCCCCCCACACCTAAGAAACCACATGAAATTGTCAATAGTACTTGAGTTTTAAAATATTCTAAGAAAACTTTATATAAGAAATGAATAATTATAGGACATTATACTAACATCTAAATTGTTTATCATTTTTGTAGTCTTTCCTTATTGCTAAAACCATCTTCCTAATGAAGAGCAGACCATTAGAGGAACTTCGAAAACTGAAGCTGCAGATCACTTTAATTTAGTACCTGGTTCCTCATTCTTTTCTCAGTGCTCTCTACTTACTTTTTGCCTTTGTACTTTTTGAGCTTTTCCTTCCAACTTGAATGCTACTTACACTACCTTCATTTCATGTCCTAAACTCTTAAATCTTGCTCTTCATTTCAAGTTGATGGAGTTGCTGTCTTCAACATGATAAACTTCCATTTAATGAGTCCTCTCTTCTTTGCACAAACTCTTGATTTTTTTTCTCAATTTTTTGTTCTACTGTATAGTAGCGAGGATACGCTACCTTTTGTTTCCAAGAAACTAACTTCATTGGCAATCAGAAATAGTTTCTTCTATAATTCTTTTTTTTAATTTTTCTTTTATTTTAACATCTTAATTACAAATATGATTGTGATTAGATTTCAGTCATGTAAAGAACACCCCCTTCACCAGTGCAACATTCCCACCACCAAAGTCCCAAATCTCCCTCCATCCCACCCCACCCCCACCTGTACTCCAGACAGGCTTTCCAGTTCCCTCATTCATTCACATGTTGATGGTAGTTCTCTGTGTAGTTATTTCTATAACTGCACTCACCATTCTTTGTGGTGAGCTTCATGAAGTGAGCTGGAAGTTCCAGCCCTCCTCTCATTGTCTCTGAGGATTGTTGCAAAAATGACTTTTATTTTTCTTAAAACCCATAGATGAGTGACACTATTCTGCATCTCTCTCTCTCTCTTTCTCTCTCTCTCTCTCTCTCTCTCTCTCTCTCTCTCTCTCTCTCTCTCTCTCTCTCTCTCTCTCTCTCTCTCTCTCTCTCTCTCTCTCTCTCTCTCTCTCCCCCTCTGACTTATTTCACTCAGCATGATAGATTCTATGTACATCCATATATAGGAAAATTTCATGACTTGATATCTCCTGACAGCTGCATAATGTTCCATTGTATATATGTACCACAGTTTCTTTAGCCATTCGTCTGTCGAAGGGCATCTTGGTTATTTCCAGAGCCTGGCTATTGTGAATAGTCCTGCAATAAATATAGGTGTGAGGAAGAGGTTTCTGTATTGTATTCTTGTGTTCTTAGGTTATATCCCTAGGAATGGAATAGCTGGGTCGAATGGGAGCTCAATTTCCAGATTTTGGAGCAATCTCCATATCGCTTTCCATAGAGGTTGGACTAGACGGCATTCCCACCAGCAGTGGATAAGAGTTCCTTTCTCTCCACATCCCCATCAGCACTGATTATTCTCATTCTTTGTGATGTATGCCCATCTCTGTGGTGTGAGATCATTGTCTTGATTTGCATCTTCCTGATGATTAGTGATGAAGAGCATTTTTTCATGTGCCTTTTGGCCATTTGTATTTCTTTTTTATCAAAGTGTTCATTTCTTCTCCCCATTTTTTGATGGCATTAGATGTTTTTTCTTATAAAGTTCTGTCAGTGCCCTGTATGTTTTGGATATTAGCCCCTTATCTGATGGGTGTTGGGTGAATAGTTTCTCGCACTCGATGGGTGGCTCTTTTATCTTGGACACTATTTCTTTTGAGGTGCAGAAGCTTCTCAGCTTAATGTATTCCCATCTGTTGATCTCTGCTTCCACTTGTTTGGAAAGTGCAGTTTCCTCCTTGAAGATGCCGTTAGTCTCAATGTCATGGAGTGTTTTACCGACGTGTTGTTCTATATACCTTATGGTATCAGGTCTGATATCAAGCTCTTTAATCCATTTGGATTTTACCTTCATACATGATGTTAACTGGAGGTCTATGTTCGCTTTTTTGCAAGTGGCTAACCAGTTCTGCCAGCACCACTTGTTGAAGAGATTTTCCCTGCTCCACTTAGGATTTCTTGCTCCTTTGTCAAAAATTAGGTGATTGTATGTCTGGGGAACATTGTCTGAGAACTCAAGCCTATTCCACTGATTTCAGGGTCTGTCTTTATTCCAATACCATGCTGTTTTGATAACTATTGCTTTGTAGTACAGTTTAAAGTTGGGGAAAGTAATGCCTCCCGTTTTCCTTTTCCCGAGGAGTGCTTTAGCTATTCGAGGGTGTTTATTGTTCCAGATGAACTTCATAAGTGTTTGATCACTTCTTTGAAGAATGTCATGGGTATTTTTAAGGGGATCGCATTATATCTGTTTAATGCTTTCGGGAATATTGCCATTTTAATGATGTTCATCCTGCCAATCCATGAGCAGGGTATGCGTTTCCATTTCCGTGTGTCCTCTCTTATTTTGTGGAGCAGAGCTTTATAGTTTTCTTTGTATAGGTCCTTCACGTCTTTGGTCAAGTTGACTCCAAGGTATTTGATTTGTGTGGCACTAATGTTAATGGGATTGCCTTCTTGACATCCTTCTCTTCCCTATCATTATTGGTGTATAAAAGGGCCATTGATTTCTGTGTGTTAATTTTGTAGCCTGCCACCTTGCTATATGCGTCTATTGTTTCTAGAAGCTTTTTGGTAGAGTCTTTAGGGTTTTTTAAGTAGAGTATCATGTCATCTGCAAACAATGAGAGCTTGACTTCTTCCTTTCCTATCTGGATTCTTTTGATATCTTTTTCTTGCCTAATCTTTATAGCAAGCACTTCCAGTACTATGTTGAAGAGGAGTGGTGAGAGAGGACAGCCTTGTCTTGTACCAGAATTTAGAGGGAAGGCTTTTAGTTTTTCTCCATTGAGGATAATATTTGCCACTGGCTTGTGGTAGATGGCTTCAACTAGATTGAGAAAGGTTCCTTTCAATCCCATTTTGCTGAAAGTTTTGATCAAGAATGGGTGTTGGATCTTATCAAATGCTTTCTCTGCGTCTATTGATATGATTGTGTGATTTTTATTTTTCTTGTTGATGTTGTGTTTTATGTTGATAGATTTACGGATGTTAAACCATCCTTGCCTTCCTGGGATAAAACCTACTTGGTCCTAGTGTCGTTAAGATATTCAGGTATGCCCCTTCTTCCTTCCTGATGTGTGCTTGTAGAGCTCTAAATTTTCCTCTCAGGACCACTTTTGCTGTGTCCCATAGATTCTGGCAGTTTGTGTCTTCATTATCATTTGTTTCCAGGAAAGTTTTGATTTCCTTTTTGATTTCATCTCGGACCCACTGGATGTTCAGTCACAGGGTGTTTAATTTCCAATTGTTAAAGCTTTTCTTTTGTGTGCCTTTGTAGTTCACATCTAATTTCAGAGCCTTGTGGTCAGCGAAGGTAGCCTGCAAGATTGCTATCCTCTTGATTTTATGGAGTTATGTTTTATGTGTCAGCATGTAGTCTTTCCTGGAGAATGACCCATGTACATTGGAGAAGAATGTGTATCCAGGTTTTTTGGGATGGAGTGTCCTATATATATCTACTAGTCCTCTTTCTTCCATTACTCTTTTCAGGGCTAGTATGTTTTTGCTGGGTTTCAGTCTGGTTGACCTATCAAGTGTTGATAGGGCCGTGTTGAGGTTTCCCACAATTATTGTGTTATTATTGATTCCTTTCAGATTTGTCAGTAACTGTATTAGATAATTGGCTGGTCTCTCATTGGGCACATATATGTTTAATAGTCTGATTTCTTCCTGTTGCACATATCCCTTGCTTAGTACAAAGTGTCCATCTTTGTCACTTACCACTTTTCTGAATATAAAGTTGGTGTCATCAGATATTAATATGGCCATCCCAGCTTTTATGAGGGTGTTGTTTGCTTGAATAACTTTCCTCCATCCTTTGATTTTAGTCTATGTTTGTTCTGACTATTCAGGTGTGTTTCTTGTAGGTAGCAGAAGGTTGGATTCATCTTTTTGATCCATTTTGCCACTCTGTTTCTTTGAATTGGTGAATTTAGTCCATTGACATTGAGGGAGATGATTGTCATAGGATTTAATGTCATCTTTGTAGATGTTTGCTGTGTTTGTTGGTCTTTCTTGTCTTAAAGTAGACCTTTCAGTTTTTCCTTTAATGCTGGTTTATTGTCTGTGAAGTTTCTGAGCTGTTGTTTATCCATGAAGCTATGTATTCTTCCTTCAAACCTGAACGTGAGTTGGGCTGGGTGCAGTATTCTCGGTGAGGCATTCATTTCATTCAGTCTTGTCACAATATCCCACCACTGTCTTCTGGCCTTGAGAGTTTCTTGTGACATGTCTGCTGTAAGTCTTAGGGATGCTCCTTTGAATGTAATTTTCCTTTTTGATCTTGCTGCTTTCAGTATTCTATCTCTATCTGTGGGATTTGACATTGTAACGAGGATGTGTCTTGGGGTGTTTTTCTTTGGGTCTCTTTTAGCTGGTTTTCTTCAGGCATGTAGGATTTGATTGCATGTAGTCTTTACCTCTGAAAGTTCTCTTTGATGATGTCTTTGACAGTTGATTCTTCCTGGAGATCTCCTACCTGGGTCTCTGGGACTCCAATGATTTTTATGTTGTTTCTGTTGAGTTTATCAAAGACTTCTATTTTCATCTGTTCGCATTCCTTGAGTACTTTTTCCATTGCCTGATCATTTGTCTTAAGGTTCTTTTCCAATTTCTTCTGCTGTGTTGAGTTTTTCTGCATCTCATCTTCCAGCACGCCGATTCTGTACTCAGCTGCTGTTACCCTGCTGGCGAGGCCATCCATTGAGGTTTTCATTTGAGCTACCGTGTTTTTCAGATCTGTTATTTCAGTTTGGAGTTTTCTGATTTCTGTCTTTATGTTCTGTTAAGATCGATATATGCTTTCTTTGAGTTCTACAAACATCTTCCATATTGCTATTTTAAGTTCCTTATCCGAGAGGTTAATCAGATGGTTGGAATTTTTTAGGTCATCCGAGCTATCATCTTCATTCTCTGTGCATGGTGTTTGCCTGTGAGGTTTCCCCATTGTCATGCTTGTAGTGTGATTTTTTTCTGCGTGTTGTGGTGAGGTTCATTGTTTAGAAAGAGTGCATGGCCATGAAGCGGAGTGGCCGAGCTCTTCTGAGGCTTCTAGATGACAGTTATTTTGGGGGGTGCGCTTCCTAGGCCTCTGAGTAGAGTTTCACTATTCAGGGAAAATAGACAAGCAAAGCAGAGAGTTCCTGTCAAGTCCTCAGGGTCATCCAAGGCACAGCAGGAGGGTGGAGCCATCCAAGAACTCTCAGTAGTAGGCAGGATAGCTTGCAGAAACACTGATGAAATCCTGTCTCAGGTGGCTGGAAGCACTATGGCCCAAGATGGCTTCTGCGCCCTTCTGACACCCAGCAGAAACCAGCAGGAGTCAGTGTGTGTACGTCCGGACCCACCTCTGAAGCAGGCAGGATCACCAGCAGGAAGCTGATGAAATCCAGTCTCAGGCAGCTAGAAACTGTATGGCCTAAGATGGCTTCTGCGCACTTCTGGCTCCTGGCACAAACCAGCAGGAATCAGTGTGTGTACTTCCAGACCCACCTCTGAAGCAGGCAGGATCACCAGCAGGAACGCTGATGAAATCCATTCTCTGGCAGCTGGAAACCGAATAGCCCAAGATGGCTTCTGCACCCTTCTCTATATTTCTTTAATTTACTGTTTTTACACATGTCTTAACATTATTAGCTTTATTTACGAAAATATTTCAGAAAATATGAAAATGCTAATCAGTACTTTAAAAGATATACATTCTCTTTGATAGATCTTATGGTCCAATTTTAGGATGATTAGATAGTTGCAAAATACACAAACTCACATGTTTTAGTGGAGTGCAACTTGTAATAGTAATAAAGTAGAAAAAATCTTTATTAGTAAACAATTAAGTCAGGTATTAAAGTATATTAATTCATAAATGACAAAATATGCATATAACAAGTGATTCAGTTAAAGAATGGTTAAAGTTATGGTAAAATTTTATATATATATATATATATAATATCTTACATTGTATTGAAAAGAATCAATTAAATATGCATGCTTAGAAAAAATACCATGGAAAATATGTAAGGCAACATATTAATAAAAGTTAATGATGACATTGTATTTGGACGATGTATTAAAAACATTAGTATTTTTCTATCTAATTTACAAATATAGTGCCTCCATTTGCAGTCTATTTTAAAAGTGTCTTTAATATTTAAAAGTCTTTTAAGAGGGTCCAGAGAGATAGCATGAAGATAAGGCGCTTGCCTTACATGCAGGACTGTGGTTCAAATCCCGGCATCCCGTATGGTCCCCTGAGCCTGTCATGAATGATTTCTGACTGTAGAGCCAGGAGTAACCCCTGAAAGCTGCCGGGAGTGACCCAAAAACCAAAAAAAATAAAACAAAGTCTTTCAAGCGGCTTCTAGAACTTGGCAATGTGAGCAAAATCATTTTGTCTGTCTTGTTTTGAAGTCTCCCTATAAACTTACAGCAAACAAACTTTTTGAAGCAGAAATATCTGGCTATAATACAGGAACAGAAAAATAGAACATAAATATATCCTGAAATGTGCAGTTTTGATTGTCTATATAAGATGCCTTACAACATCATATAAATATTTTGAGATGTTTCTACAAAAGTTCATGGACAAGTATTATAAAGACTAAGGCTGGAACTATTAAAACTTACTGTATGAATTAGGAAAAGCTGTCCTATATCTTTTAGTAACCCCCTGCCTACTTTTTAAATCCAGGCTTGAATTTGCAATCAGTATTCATTGATTATAATGATATAGTTAAAATCATTTTGAAGAGGCTTATCATTTACAGCCTATCCTCATTCCTAAACTGAATTCAGTTTATAGGAAATTTCTAAAATTTTATATACTTTTTCTTAAAATTGTTATTTTAAAGAAAAACTTCTCTGAAAATAGCAATTTTTATATTATATCATACAATATATACAATAGGTGATTTATAAGTAAACCTAAAAACATCATCTTAAATTTTAGTATAAGTATATTAAATGTTTGTAATGAAAGTAGTGCTCGGATTATTTTTCTATGAAGTATTGCTTTCAGGTTCTTTCAGGTATTAAACATAATAAAAAAAAAGTGGTCATTAATGTGATGCACTCTTTTTAATCAGCTGAGTATGAACTTGTAAACAAAAATCTTATCTTTGTGTAAAAACTTAACTGTAGAATTAAGGCTGAAAATATTTGAGTTACATAAAAATATTTAAAAGCATACAGATTAAATTCATAACTATAAAATGAGTTTTTTATTAGAACTCATTGTATTCTGAATTTCATATCTACTGTTTTACAACTTTCAATATACCAAATCACACATGCTAACATTCAGCTTTCTATGACATAAATCAAAGAGCTTTCCTTATTTGTAGAACTTCTAACTTAAATCCTTTCTGCTCATTTTATACCATCTTGAATGATTTGTTTTTAATCATTAATTTATATTCTTATTGACCCTTATTAAATTCTACTGGGTAAACAATTGATCTACCTTTATATTTAATCAATTCGGGGGTGAGGGAGGAATGACGTGAATGAGTAAGCCAGTAAGAAAAATCTTTACAGTTTTGTTGAGCCTGGGATACTCAGTTGTCATTCTATTGATTGTCCATTCCATTTTAAAGCATTTATTTCAGATAGTAATAGGTTTCAGTTAGACTTTCAAATACAAGACTTAATAGGCTTAGCTACTTTGACCCTATGGATCCTATGGATTTTAAGTTGACCTCTCCCAGGCAAGAACTATTTTTGGGTGTGGTTTTTGTTTTTGTTTGTTTCTAGTGCTTGTGAGGTGTCCAAAAATGGCTCAGTGATTGAGAGCAATTTCCCTGAAGCACTGAGGTGGTCGTGACAGCTCAGCTGTTAGGGATTCTTATCAAGAAAGGATCTGACATTTGGCTCAGCCATTTAGGAAGTTCCCTGTCAAATGAGACCATTTGCACCAAGATAGTCCTGACCATCCCATTTTCTGTCTTCTCTGTGCTTGAGGAAATCATAAGTAAAATTGAGTGTTTATATTTTTAGAAGAGAGGTACTGTATGCAGTCCTTAATAAATGAAAATACTATTCTGTATTTAATGGTTGCCTTTTCTCCCATCTCCTATTGTTTTTATTTACTTTATAGAAATATATCCTCCACTGATTCTACAAATTTATGCCTAGTAGCCATATTTTGACTAGGACTACAAGAGTGAATTGGAAATAAATTTTTTAAGAATTTTGAAGACATTGCTCCATTGACTTATAGATGCCATTATTGCTGTGAAGTACCATGTCAGTTTTATTCTTCATACTTTATGTGACTTTTTTCTTCTAGAAGATTTGGGGAACATTTTGGTTTGGGGATTTTAAATTCTTACAATGATGTGCAGTCATTGTGCTACTCAATCTGTAGGGTCCTATCTCAGGAATCTTTTTACTCAATGATTTTCTTAAGTATGATTATACAGATATGTTCATTTACATTTACATTTATGAGTATATATGAATATGTATTTTCTTTCCTACACTCTGGGTGTTTGGGGGTTTGTTTGTTTGTTTGTTTTGGTTTTTGGTTCTTGGTTTTTGGGTCACACCCAGCAGCGCTCAGGGGTTCCTCCTCGCTTTACACTCAGAAATTGCTCCTGGCAGGCTCTGGGGACCATATGGGATGCCGGATTCAAACCGCCGTCCTTTTGCATACAAGGCAAACGCCTTACCTCCATGCTATCTCTCCGGCCCCCACACTCTTTTGAAACACTTGGTAATCCAATATTGTAGCTCTTGTTTTTCTAATTTTTCAACTCTGTTAACTTATTTATTTCTTTTGTCCTTTGTTCTTTTTTCAAGAAGTCCTCACTCAGCTCTTTCTTACAGCCTTTATTTAGATTATTTTTTCCTCTTACCTTTTTTAGTGCTAAAAATGTTTCTCATAATTCATTGTTTCCTTCAAGAACATTGTAATTTCCAATGATATAATAACATCTCTAAAGATATTAATTATGGATAATATTATGTACTCATAATACTTCTGCATTTATACCTTCTCATTTTTTCTCCTTATCTATTAGTATGTCTTTATTACCATTAGAAGCCTTATTCTGTCTTTTTCTTACTGTCTCCTGTGTATGATTTTCTCAGCTAATGAGCTTTGATTTATAATGATATCTCAAAAAAGTACTGTTGAAGAACCATTCAGCAAATGTTCAAAGCTAGGTCTTTTCTATTGTGAATTTATGAAGGAATTCATCACATTTAAAGAGTATGTAGTCTTGGTTACCAGTATTTTACAGAATTGGGGGAAAATTCTATATACATTCATTGCTGAGAATTACATAAACCTCTTGTCAGTTATGCTTGTTGGCACCAAGACTTAAGCCTAATCAATAATCAACCCAAAGAGTATCATCTCTTCTGCTTTAGTATAAGTGACCTGGCAGTACTGTTGTTAGTGAGGGGATGATTTGGAAGTGTGAACATTATTGTTAGTATCTTCCTTCTTGTGCTGACTATTGTTGTTTTTAATCTGTGATTATGTTGTTTATGATTTTTAGTTTTGTTTTGGAGTCATACCTAGCAGGGCTCTGGGCTTATTTCTGGCTCTATGCTCACAAAACTATTCCCAACAGGCTAGGGGAACCAAATGAGATGTCAGGGATGGAACACAGTTGGCCACATGCAAGGTAAATGCACTGTCTGCTATACCATCTCTCTGACCCCCACATTATTATTTTTTGAAGCACTGCATACTTACTATAGCAAATAACCAAAATTAAAATTAGTTTTCCCAATTAGCTGTAATCGTGATATTTTAATAGATCTGCCATATTTTCTCATACTCTTTTTAGCTAAGTTTTCTCCCTTTTTCAATTGAGAGGTGTTTTATATTTGTGCTTTAATTTAATTTCGGTTGATTGGTTGATTTTGTTTTTCTAGGCACTGAGATTGTGCTATACATAAACATTGTTTGCCACTTCATTCAATGAAGATTTTTCCATATCTGAAAATCTGTAGATTATTTTAGACAATGGTGTGATTTCACTTTCATGCTTTATTAAGCTATATCTTAGTCAGCCTAACCTTCCTCTTGGTAGAAACTAAGCATCATATGTTGAAGAACATAGCATCTGGATTATCAGAAGACATTTGTTTTTAGACTCATCAGCAAGTTGTGTACAAAAGCATACTTATAATAAGCATAAAGAAAAGTTACTAGTAAAAAAGGCCACCATAATTTTTTCAATATACTACTAAAAAATACTAATACATAATACTACTAAAAATACGAATACATAATACTACTAAAAAATTAGTGCTGGACACTTCTCTTAATTGTATGATATTTGTAGGTGTTATTATTTGGAAATGAATTCATTCTCATTATTTACACATCTGTTGGTCATAATCTTTTCAGCTCAATAAAAATATAATATGCCTACAGTGTAGTGGAGAATTAAATCTCCAGAGGTTCCTACTAGAAATAACTAAATTTTTCAGTTCATATGTAACCTAGAACCTCTTGTACTCACATATTGGAGGCTGCAGCCTTACACCTAATATAGAGAGCCTCGAGAGAGTACTCTGTCCTCCCAGTTAGCCACTGAGCTCTTCCATACAAGTTGATAAAAACCTACTTTCTAACAATCAGATTTTTAATTTCCCATCCTCTCCTAGGTGGCAGTAGTCATTGAGAATAGCATCTTGCTCAGAAAGTCTAACTACCTATTGCCTTTTCTCGTCTTTTTTGCAGCCTTTTTTTAAAAGGAATTATAATCTTCCTTTATGTTCCTTCTTCATTCACTCCTTAGACCCAAGGTTAACAAAAAATCATTTTAGGTAGTATTTTCCAAGGCTGAATAAGGGGAAACTACCACTGCCCCCAAGCCTTTTCTGGAAAGTTACTGTACATCCCCTGATGGAAAAGTACAGCAACCTCTTTTATAGACTTTGACTTAGTCTATCCAGTTGTTCTTAGAGCCTATTAAAATATGCAGTGCCTCTAAAGCAACACTCTTCATTTTGCCACTTAAATTTTTCTATTAACTTATTAGTTAGAAGGCTAATTACTTAATTGTCTTCAGATATTCTAGAAGTCAGGCTCAAAGTGTAATATCAACAGGTGTGTTATTTTGATTATCGGGGTCAAATAAACCTATTATTCCTTTATTTCAGTAGATTGACTATTTGTTATTTAAGTCTTTAAATCTTGGTCTTTGCTCTGGGCATCTTTAACATTTTTTTCAGCAACTAGTCAAACTAGCAAATAGTCCTGAAGTGACTATTTTCTACTCTCATTTTTCTAAAATTTATGATAATCAAAATTTATCATAATTTGAGAAGAAAGTTCTTTGGACTTGTTTTGAACATGCAGTATGTCTCTAGCATCTCTTCTAGTTCTAGTATGTAAATCCACATTAACTCCCACATCTTCTTACTTCTTCAACTTCCCATATTCTACCAGAAGAGCAGAATTTTAACTAAAGATGTAGCATTGTAGTATTATTGTCACTGACTAATTATGGGGTTTGATTACGTCAAAATTTGATATTGAATGTACATTTAAATTTTTCAAAGACCAGGTGGATTTTTTTCTTAAGCATTTTGTGAAAGACTTACATTTTTATTTTTTTCTTAGCAATAAGGAAAAAGTACATTTATTCTGTGTTATTAATAGTGTTACTGATATTTGTATATGTGTATATATACATATATACTGACATACACAGGATATCTTACAGCAATACTATGAATAATTCTTATTCTTTGAGTTTCATCTCATTGTGTTTTTTAAGAGTATTGTTGAAAAAGTATCATTTTCAAGTAATAGACGTGTCTGCATTAATGTAACCTTGGGTTTATTTTATAATATTGTCTTAAGTTGAAACATCATCACCATTGATAACTGTTTAGAAATTTAGTTATAACTGTGCTTTAGTTATTGGTTGATACTAGTAGGTAAACTGCACTTTTCCTGTGAAGCAATAATGCTAACAGTAGAGGCATAATTCTATTTCTAGAGCTTTTATTTGAGCTCTATGTACTGTAGTTATTATCTACTCCTAGATGATACCCTGACCATAAAAAGTACTATGCCCCTTTTTCTAAGGGGTATTAATGCTCACACTACTTAAGTGAGTTGCCCAAGGTCACTCGGTGAGTCTTTGGTGAAACCAGAAATAGAAACCAAGTCTCCTGACTCCCAATTCAGTTCTCTATCCTTGATATAGTTTTCTATCCTCTATACCCCTGCTGCCTCTCAGGGGAAAAGAAGTTAATCTTCCAGCTATTAATAGCCACAAAATTGGTGGTAGCAGCACAGTGGAGAAAAGTAACTGTCTTTACACTGCAGCATTAGTATAAAAATATCTGGTAATGGAAAATTTGACAAATGTCATGTTAAAGGGAGTGGAAAATTATTTTAAGATCTGGATCTCATTTATCTAGTTCTCAGAAAAGTAGAATTCCTTAGTAGAACAGGGATCATATTCTCCTTCCTGTTTTTAAATTGTATTTCCTAGAGGGTAATTGTCAACCTAGCCAAAGCAGAGCCTATTGAAAACTAATGTAATGATATTGCATGAGTGATTTTTAAATGTATTTTCTAAATTCATTGTAAGTTTAAATTGTCTTATTGAAAAATATAACATCATGGTTTTGTTATTCTTTAAATTAGTGTTATGTTGTAAAGCAAGTAATCAATTGAGAATTATATTGTGTGATTAAAAACATGGGCAGACGTACCAATTACAGTTTTTCTTCAGACAATACACTCCAAGCAGAAGCTAGTATTACTAAAATAAAATTACTATAGTAAAGGAAAAACATAATTTAGCAGTATAAGATAAGCACACTGGAACTGAGCAAGGTGTTTTGTATACAATTCTTTAATTTTACAGTGAAGATTTTCGTGGTGCTTACCTCTCAAATATTTAGATATTTTAGTATGTCTAATATTGTCAGAATTCATGCTTAGGTCCAAAATTTGGTTTTCCTTAATTTGGAATCAAGGAACAAGAATTCCATCAAAAAAATCTGTGGATGTTACCTTTCTGGTCAAATATTAAGTATTTAATTGCTAGAATACCTTAAGCATAATTAAGTTTTAATAGTAAATATCAGAGCAGAAGAATTGGGGAAGGTTTGGAGAATGTGTGGAAACCATAAAAACTGTTTCTGAGAGATCATACTGTGATCAAGATAGCTTGCCTTGCATGTAGCTGGCCTACGTTCAATTCCAGGCACCCTAATGGTCACCCAACATCCCCAGGAATAACCCAAAGGAAGGAGTGAGGGAGAGAGTAATTACTTGTAATTACTTGTAATACAAGTAATTACTTGGTATCAGGCATCTGGTAATAATTAGTGATGCTAATATAGTATGAGTAGCATATCAAATTTAACATCCTGGAAAATATATGCATTTACTGGATAGAGAAAGAAATTTACCAAGACACAGGAATTGTAATGGCAAAATTAAATTTTAAAAAACATAAAAGTTACAGGATGAAACTTAGAAAAGTTAACTGAACTTGGCAGCCTTTTGGCGTTTGGAAGAATTCCTTTATGATGAGGGTCTAAGAAGTGTACACCAAACTAAATTATGTTCATTTGTCTTTGGTATTCATCTTTTTATTTTTATTTATTTTGGGTTTTTTTTTTGGGGGGGGGGTTTGGGTCACCCAGTGACGCTCAGGAGTTAGTCCTGGCTATGCACTCAGAAATCACTCCTGGCTCAAGAGACCAAATAGGATGCCAGGGATTGAACCAAGGTCTGTCCTGGGTCAGCCGGGTACAAGGCAAATGCCCTTCTGCTGGGCATTGCTCCACACACCTGGTCTTCATCTTATTTTTACAAACATAATTCATGTGACAAAGTTGATACATATCAACCAGAATATACTAAATTTCCACATTCCTTAAGATAGAAACAGATAAAAGTATTTTATTCACCTGAAATTTTATTGATTTTTGGATTCTTGTTCATTTAAGTAAGACTACTATTGAGCAAGTTCCTGATTTCTGTACCTACTTTTATCTTGATATGTCAAACTTGAAAGCTGGAAATTGTTTGTGAGATTACTTGTTTGAACTGGTTAGAAATTTATTTTATAATTGCCAGTATCTTTTTTTTTGTTTAGAATCTGAGGATATTTTATTTATTTTTTTGAATTATGGAATTATTTTTTTAATTTTTTAAATGATATCTTTATTTAAATACCGTGATTACAAATATGATTGTATTTGGGTTTCAGTCATAAAAAGAACACCTCCTTCACCAGTGCAACATTCCCACCATTTTCCTCCTTCCCCCTCCTCCCCACTGTATTCGAAACAGGCTTTCTACTTCCGTCACTCATTGACATTATTATGATAGTTCTCAGTGTAGTTATTTCTCTAAATGCACTCACCACTCTTTGTGTGCGTTTCATAAGGTGAGCCGGTCCTTCCGGCCCTCATCTCTGGGAATTATTTCAATATTGTCTTTTGTTTTTCTTAAAACCCATAGATGTGTGAAACTATTCTGTGTGCGTTTCTCTCCCTCTGACTTATTTCACTCAGCATAATAGATTCCATGTACATCACTGTGTAGGAAAATTTCATAACTTCATCTCTCCTGACAGCTGCATAATATTCTTTGTGTATATGCACCACAGTTTCTTTAGCCATTCATCTGTTGAAGGACATCATGATTGTTTCCAGAGTCTGGCTATTGTAAATAGCACTGCAATGAAGGGATTTTTGTATTGCATTTGGTGTTCCTAGGATATATCTCTACCAGTATATAAGTTAACTATAAACTAATTTTATATTGGCCATTTGCTATTTATTTTCTATTATTGAATCTTTAACTATTTAGATTTATTAGCAATAAATTGTTTAGTTTTCTGTTTGTTTCCTTTTAAGTTTTTAGTAGTTAAAATGTCCCTTGCCGGTGTTTTTTAAAAAAAGGTGCAGTTCTTAGAAAACTATTTAGGCAACATTATTAAGTTTCTTTTACTGTTATTTAAGTTATTTATAAGAACTGGTTTATCATTTAAACAGGCACATCTTCAAGTAAACCTAATCTACTTAAAATTACTCCACAAAAACGAACCAGAAGAAAGCTAATGCCTTCTCCATCAGAAGCAAAACATACCCAACAGTCCACAGTTTTTGAAAGTGAGAAGCTCAATGATTCACTCAGCAGAGAACCTAAACCTATTTTGTATACACCAGAAGTCTGTAGAAAAACTTATCAAAATCCATCTACAGTGACATTATTAAATTCATCATCACACACTGCAGATTTTCAGTCCACAGGCTCAAATGTAAACAGTGATAGTTCTCTTAAAATATTACAAGAAGTAGATAACCCTCCCAACAGTAGTAAAGAAACTGAGCAAGAGGATTTGGACTCTACATTTACTATATGCCAAGACCAAAGTACTCTGACAAGAAAAGTACCTGAACAAGAACCACTACCAAGCAATAATATTTTACAAAGGTACAAGTAAAAATTATTTGCCAATTCTTTTGTTGTTTATGCTTAGCCTTTGAACAACTTTCTTTTATTGTACTGGAGGGTTTTTTCTTAAATAATACTATCGTGGGGCCGGTGAGGTGGCGCTAGAGGTAAGGTGTCTGCCTTGCAAGCACTAGCCAAGGAAGGACTGCGGTGCGTCCCATATGGTCCCCCCAAGCCAGGGGCAATTTCTGAGCGCTTAGTCAGGAGTAACCCCTGAGCATCAAATGGGTGTGACCCAAAAAACTAAATAATACTATCGTGATTACAAAGTCAGTTTTTACCTCTACAAAATCTTGCCTCTAATTATTAGTCTCTAGAAGACTGTTTTTAAAAAGTCCTGAGTTTTTTGGGCCCAGAGAGATAGCACAGCGGTGCTAGCCTTGCAAGCAGTCGATCCAGGACCTAAGGTGGTTGGTTCAAATCCCGGTGTCCCATATGGTCCCCTGTGCCTGCCAGGAGCTATTTCTGAGCAGACAGCCAGGAGTAACCCCTGAGCACTGCCATGTGTGGCCCAAAAACCAAAAAAAAAAAAAAAAAAAAAAAAAAAGTCCTGAGTTTTTATCTGCAGTTGATTGTTAGCCTGTTTCTCACACTCTAAAGTTAAATAATACAGCCATCACTGGAGTATCAACATATTTATTGTTATTCATTAATATCTTCACTAAAGGAAATAACCATAGTTTCAACTGATTCCTAACAAATTTCTGCTTAATCTGAAATAGCCACTCGTAAGATATTTTGATCACATACCATCTAAGTGAATAGATCTTTTCCATTTCATCTATAAAAAGGTAACTAGAAGAGAAAAGTTATCTTTTTCAAACCCTTTCTATACTCTTGGGAATGCCAAAATCTTAGTAACAACTCTACCTGTGGGGTGTGGGGGGAGGGAAGTGTGGAAGTTTTGTAGTAATGATTTTCTTTATATGTTAAAGCCAAGTGATCTTTTAATTATCGAGGTCTATGCCCTCATTTTTCTTAACAGTATAAATCAGAATTGCTGTTTACTTTTGATTATTCCATATGCAGGCTTCCCCCTTCTTCATTTTCATCTAAACCTTCTTTGTCTGACTCAAATATAATACCATCCTACATGGCATTGACTGCTGCTGCCAAAAGGAAACGGAAACTAACAGGGTAAGAGTAAATTTAAATGGGTTTTGTTTTTCTTTGGGGGGGGGGTTGTTTTTATGCTTATATAAGATCATCTCAATTTTTTTTGTTTCCTGCCACTCCTTCTCATTTCTTATTATTAAGCTGTCAGTTCATATTTAAATATACACACAATAAATAGCTTTGAACTGCATTTTTATTATCAGAAAGGGATCTTGGTGAAGCTCAAATATTTTGCCCATTTTTAAATAAATTATTTCTATGTTCTATAGTTAGAAATAAAGTATACAATCTTCTAGCCTTCAAAAATGTCACTTGGTTGTAACTTCTATGCTCAAGTAATTTTAACTTTTCAGTTTTTTTCAAACAGTATATTTCTTTACATTTAATAATGTATTAGTGGATTTTGATAAATGGTAAAATGTAATGTATAAAGAAACTTATTTTTGTCTATGACCATGTAGCTTTTTTGTTTGTTTGTTTGTTTGTTTGTTTGTTTGATTTTGGATCACACCCAGCATCACTCAGGGATTACTCCTGGCTCTAGGCTCAGAAATCACTCCTGGCAGGCTCCAAGAGCCATATGTGATGCCAGGCTTTAAACCACCATCTGTCCTGGATCGGCTGCTTGCAAGGCAAATGTGCTACTGCTGTGCTCTCTCTCCGGTCCACCATGTATATTAAAAAAGCTAGCTATTGGGGCCAGAGAGATAGCATGGAGCTAGGGTGTTTGCCTTGCATGCAGAAGGACAGTGGTTCGATTCTCAGCATCCCAGATGGTCCCCCAAGCCTGCCAGAAGCGATTTCTGAACATAGAGCCAGGAGTAACCCCTGAGCGCTGCTGGGTGTGACCCAAAAACAAAACAAAACAAAAAGCTAGCTACCTATCAAAAACAAATATAAAAACTATTGAAATACAACAAACCTCCTACTTAAAGGCACTAGACTTGAAGGCAACCAGGACTTTAAGGTCTAAGATCCCAAAGAGAAAGGAAACCATCCATAGAGAGTAGAGACATCTCTGTTTTTCATTCAGTATTTTAGTTTAATGCCGTTCATAGAATGAAGTTTAGTGACCAAGTAAAAGCTTTACAGTTATCAGCATCCTTATTAAGCTAGAGAAATAAAATCTTTTTGTGCAGATTTTTCCTTCAGGGTATTCTGCAGCTTTTGCCTTCAAGATATTTGCCAAGTTCTAAACTATGAAATCAGAGGCCAAGAAATCAAGTTAAAAGTAGCTTCTAAGGGGCCGGGCGGTGGCGCTTAAGGTGCCTGCCTTACCTGCGCTAGCCTAGGAGACGGACCGCGGTTCGATCCCCCGGCGTCCCATATGGTCCCCTAAGCCAGGAGCGACTTCTGAGCGCATAGCCAGGAGTAACCCCTGAGCGTCACCGGGTGTGGCCCAAAAACCAAAAAAAAAAAAAAAAAAAAAAAAAGTAGCTTCTAAGAAGCTATCGTATTAAGTAGAGCTTTGACATTCTGGTGCCTATACCACAGCTATTGTTCAGGGATTATCGTGACAAAAAGTAGGATGTTAAACACATACAGTTTTATCTGAAATTCTGAAATCAAGCAACACCACATCAAACTATTTTTGAATGAAGGTGATCTATGTCTAGTCATCTGGCTTGCCAAAAAAATTTTTTTACATCATCTCTAAAAGAATGCACCTCAAGAACCTCTTTACTTTTTTATATATTGTATATTTGTGTTGTATGTATAACTGAAACAAAAATTAGCAAATACACACCAAGAGTCAGGACCAAATGACCGAAAACAAGAGTAAAAAATAATGAAAAAAAAAAAAACACAGAATCTCAATTTGAATTTTTTTTTTTTTTTTTTTTTTTTGGTTTTTTGGGCCACACCCGGTGATGCTCAGGGGTTACTCCTGGCTATGCGCTCAGAAGTCACTCCTGGCTTGGGGGACCATATGGGACACCAGGGGATCGAACTGCAGTCCATCCAAGGCTAGCGCAGGCAAGGCAGGCACCTTACCTCTAGCGCCACTGCCCGGCCCCTCAATTTGAATTTTAAAAATAAAAATTGAAGAAACAATTCTTTTGTGATAATAGATACTGAGATTATTAGATAGATGCTATAAAAATGTAACTGATAAGGGACCAGAGAGATTACAGTACTTGACCAAGGTTCAATCTCTGGCATCCCATATGGCTCTGTAAGCCCACCCTGAGTCATTTCTAAGAACAGAGTCAGAAGTAATCTCTGAACACCACTGGGTCTGGCTCCTTCCCGCCCTCAAAATATATATTTAATTATAATCAGGACTATAGACAACTCAGAAGACTAAAGTACATGACTGTATACATGAAACCAAGTACATGACTGTACACATGAAACCAAGATTTGGGCCGAAGAGATAGAATGAAGGTAAGGTGTTTGCCTTACATGCAGAAGGATGGTGGTTCAAATCCTGGCATTCCATATGGTTCACTGAGCCTGCCAGGAACGATTTCTGAGCATAGAGCCAGGAGTAACCCCTGAGCGCCACCGGGTATGACCCAAAAACCAAAAAAAAAAAGAAAAAAAAGAACAGATTTGATCTCCAGCATCACATCACACCCCATAACTACGAGAAGCTGCCAATCAAGTACTGTTTTATGTAGCTCAGAAGCAGACAAAAAGTTAACTGATTTATTTCAACTAAATATTTGCAAGATATAGAATTTTGCCAAGACTCAGATTCTGTTGAAATGGAACTGATTGGGCATTCTATAACTTAAAATGAAAGTCTTTACTTACTGGAATTAGAAACTTGAATCATTTGCTAAGGAAAAATGATGAGGAAACTTGGGACATAGGTGGAGGACTTGTTGTGGCTTTGGAATTAGAATGTTGTATAACAAACTTTTGAACAGCATTCTAATTCCGTCATTAATATTTTAAATATTATCTTCAAATTAATAACCTTGCTAGTGTACATTTTATGCATGAGGAGGGCATCGTTCAGTTTCTGGCACTTTGTAGTCCCACAAAAAAAGAGCTGCAAGTTGCTCCTAACACCACCAGGTAAGGCCCCAAATATAAGAATGCTCAAGATCAGGGGCCAGAGCAGGTAGGAGTGTCTTTGCCTTGCACGGGGTCAATATGGTTTTACTCTCAGCACATGGTCCCATCAGCCCACCAAGAGTAATTCCAGTGTACAGAGCCAGGAGTAACCCCTGGTCACTGCCTGGTCTGGCCCAAATTTTAAAAAGAAAAAAAATGCTCAAGTCATTTAGGCACATTTAGTCATATTAAGGCAGAACAGCAGTTTTTTATTTTGTCTGTCTATATTTTTTAATTGATTGAGGCTCTGTTATTTACAAAATGTTATTAGTGATAGTTTTCTGTGTACATAGTGTCAGTTGGGTACCCATTACCAGTGTATCCTACCTCCCCAGTGACCTGAAACCCTTCCTTTTCAAGAGCCCTGCTTCTCGCTCACCCCAAACTCTTTTGTTGCAGATCCATTGTGTTGTCTTTGGTCCCTTGTTACTATGTTGCTAATCCCCATATATGAGAGTGATTATTCTGTATCCCTTCCCTTCTGACTCATTTCACGCAACATGATTATCTCTGATACCCTCTATTTCCATCCATGTTGTGGCAAATAGCATGATTTAGTTTTTTCTTTGAGCTACACAGTGTTCCATTGTATATATTTATATCATGATTTATTAATCCATTCATTTGTATTGTATATGGGTTGTTTCCATATCTTGGCTATTGGTACTATAGTGTTAAACTGAACATAGGTGTGTGTGTTTGAGGGATAGATACCACAAAATGATATTGTGGGGTTATGGGGGAGTATTTTTCCTATTTTTTTGAGAGATCAGTGAATCACTTTCCATAAAGGTTGAACCAAGTAACATGCCTATCAAGGGTAGATGAAGGTCCCTTTCTCACCATAATCCCACCAATAATGAGATTTAATCAAGACTTTTTGATATGTGTCATTCTCACAGGCATGAGAAAATATCAATATTCTTTTTATTTGTGTTTCCCTTATCGTGAGTGGCAGCTCTTTTTTCATATGACTATTGGCCATCAATATTTTTTTTTTGATAAGTGTTTATTGATCTCCTATTCCCATTCTTGGATGGAGTCATTGGATTTTTTTGTTGCTGGGTTTTATGAAGCAGCAACAGAGTATAATGAACTGGAAGACTGTTTGATAGAAAAATATCCAGACAAACATGCAAAAAATTAAAGTTAAGGCAGAAAACATGGGAATAAGTAAAAGAGTAAAAAAGAAAGTTAAAAATATTTTAAAAGACCTAATGGAAATTGAGCTCCCTTATTATCCAGCTATACCACTAGGAATACAAAATATACTGCCAGGATACAGAAATGCTCTCTACACACCTCTATTCATTGCAGCACTATTTACAAAAGCCAGAATCTGGAAATAGCCCAGATGCCCAACAAGAGATAAGTGGCTAAAAAAACTGTGATACTTAAACACAAAATAATACTATGCAGCTGTCAAGAAAAATTAAGTCATGAAATTTTCCTATACATGGATGGACATGGAATCTATTATGCTGAGTGAAATGTCAGAGGGAGAGAGCTAGACGCAGAACAGTCTCACTCATCTATGGTATTTATGGGGAAGAAAAAAATTCTTATAATAAGACATAGAGACAATAGAAATTAAGGCTGGAAAGACCAGCTCAAGATATGAAGCTTACCACAAATAGTGGTGAATGCAGTTAGAGAAATGACTACACTGACAACTATCATGACAGTGGTAATGAGAGAAATAGAATACCTGTCTTGAATACAGGCAGGGGATGGGGGGCGAGGGAGATGGGGACATTATGGAAGAAAAGAATAAGATCTTAAGATTAGAGGACTTTCTGAGAGACAATAATGGATTCACAACACCATATGTTTTAGAAGTAAAGGTTGATGCTTCTTCCAAAAAAACCTGTCCTCACCTGGGCCCTAGCGATAGTACAATGGGTAGAGCATTTGCCTTGCATATGGCTGACCCAATTTTTACAAACCCTGATTCCCGGCATTCCATTTTTCCCTGCCCACCAGCAATGATTCCTGAGTGCAGAGCTAGATATGGCTTTAAAAGCATAAAAAGGGGTGTCGAGAGGGACCTTATTCTCACCCTCATCAAACTACTAATAACTCTTTTCTGTTACTCTTGGTCCCTCTCTGGTTGAGTCCAAGGGTATCTTTTGGATATGTTTTTACCGATTTCCATGCTGTTTCTTTATAGTCTTTTATATTCTTCATATAACTAGATATGAATAAAATCACCCAGTATTATCTTCTGACTTTCATTTGTCTAGCATAATCCTCTAACATTATAGTCCATTTTGTTGGGTATGGGCAAGATAATCATCTTTCTTTAGTAGCTGAAAAGTATTACTCTCTGTGTGTGCATGCTTGCACACACACTTCACTTTTTCTTTTTTCTTTTTTTAAACCCACTCAAAACCCAATCATGAGAACTCTTAAATTTTCTGTTTTCCACCATGGACCTATTTTCTATGGCTAATGTAAACCAGTTTGCAAATAGAGTATGCTACATGGAATGTTTGTGTTTGGAACTGTTCTTTCTCACTCAAAGTACAGCAGAGAATAAGAATGTGTAGACTTAAGGTTAAATGATTCCCCCATCCCCACCTCACCCCCAACTCTATCTCTGATTATTTTTTCATGGCATTTAAAATTTTGTATTTTGGGGACCGGAGTAATAGCACAGTGGTTGGGTGTTTGCCTTGCACGCAGCTGACCCAGAATGGACCTCAGTTTGATCCCCGTTGTCCCATATGGTATCCCAAGCCAAGAAGGATTTCTGAGCACATAACCCCTGAGCATTGCCGGGTGTGGCCCAAAAGAACAAAAACAAAAAAAATATTTGTATTTTTTCTAGATCCAAATTTAACTTATACAGTTAGCATGATAAATAGTTAATGAATGAGACTAGCTCACTACCATCCCCTTTTCTTTCATTTATCACTAATATTCATTCTATTGATTGTCATTTCCACTAATTAATGTTACTAACTTTTCTGGTTACTCATGTTTAACACTTATGTTGATTAAGATATGACAAAAGTTTATAGCTAAGGATAATTTGTAAATGTAAAGGTAGTCTCTAGTAAAACCTAATGATTTTTTTCAAGAAATGGTCACTCGTGTATATTAAATATTTAGAGTGATTTTAGATGAGTGAAAGGGCTTCTGTATAAGTATCTAATATTGTGAAATGATATTAAAGGACATATAAAGTAATTAAGATTTTTCATAGACTATTAATTGCTTTCTTATATACTCTCTGGTGAAAATAAGTAGATCCTGCCATTAACTAAGGTTAAAGAGATTATTGCTAGAAATGTACATAATTACTTTTTTTTAAATCTTCCTTTTCCCCAATTAAATTTATGTGAGTTTGAGAATAATAAACTCTGTTATTTTCCACTTAACAATTTATATATGTGTTTAAGTGTGTGTCTTCTTTAATGTTGGGGTTTTTTTTAATGAAGAGAATGTTCCATCTACATTATGGCTTTATTTATTTGCACTGGCTTTTATCCTTGAGAATAAAGATAGAATCCATTGCAGGGGCTTAGACAGATAGTACAGGAGGTAGGGCACTGGGCTTGCATAGTCAGTCCCCAGTGGTTTGTTCCTTGGGCACAAGCAGATAGTCCCCAAATACCACCTCTGGTCACTCCTTAACACAGAGCAAGGAATAGCTCTGAATCATCCCTGGATGACTTCCCCAACAAAAAAAGTTCAATTGTACCGAAATAAACATGTTTCAAACATAGCCAGTGTCATTTATCTTATACTTGAAATAAGATGACCAAATAACCAGTGACTTCTAAATTTTACATTAGAAAAGTGATGTGTATTACCAAAAAGGAGTATCAGTATCCAAAATTGAATTATATCCATTTATTTAGGGATAGGGATTTTTACAAGTGAATTGTTTACTTTCTTTTCATTTATGTTTTTTATTTAAACACTGATTACAAACATGACTGTAGTGTGGGGGTGGGTGCAATGGTGATGGGAATGTTGCACTGTTTACTTTTTCTTAAAGTACATCTAGTCATTTTAGGCAATACAGTTGAGGGGGGTGCAGGAATTGGGCCATACCTGGCTGTGCTTATGTGCTTACTTTTGACTCTGCTCAGGGATCACTCCTGGCAATCTCAGAGGACCATGCAGTGTTGAGGCCCAAATCTGGAATTCATGCAAAGCATGCATTCAGCCCAATGAGCCTCGCATTCCCATCACCAACTATTCCTGTGGGGATTAACAGCTTACTATTTCAGCATTTCACTTTGGTTTGGTTTTGGTTTGGGAGCCACACCCTGTGATGCTCAGGGGTTACTCCTGGCTATGCACTCAGAAATCGCTCCTGGCTTGGGGTACCATATGGGATGCCCGGAATCAAAGCCAGGTCTGTCCTGGGTCAGCCACAGGCAAGGCAAATGCTCTACCACTGTACTGTTGCCCCGGCCCCATATTTCACTTTTATCTTTCATTGTTAATGCATGTTAAATATCATTAGACTTAGAGATAGAAAAATATGTCTTACTAAAATAATACAATTTCCTTTTAAAGTCCTGCGGCAAGTACACCATTAACTCCTGACGTAAATTTTGGATTTGCCAAACGTATCCGTCACACTACAACTGATAAGCTTTCACAAGAAAACAGACCAATGATGGGTATGTGTTCATTTTCATTTTGATGCTTATTATCATAATTGTATCATCTGTAAAATAGTTCACAGTTTTTCCACTATTTTCAGAAGAATTCTTTTTTATGTCCTCATCACCTTTATTACCTAGTAAATGTAATTATCCATGTGAAGATAAGGAAACTTAAGATACAAAAACAGTAATTACTCAAGATCTATTATATCTCTATTTATATACAAATATTTCTTAATGTAGCCAGAACTCAAAATTAAAACTCTTCAACACCCTTTATGTTAGCCGGTTTGGTAGATAATTTAACTCAATTTTAGTAATTGACTAAATACTTAGTTAATAGTGATAAACTATGTACTAAACATAAAACGTACCATTTAATTTTTTTCCCTAGTCTGTTATTTTAATAATTTGACCTCTGGCTCATTCATGCAATCACTGCCAGATGCCAATTTGTAGCAAATATTTTCAAATTCCCTTTAGTAAGTTGGATTTAAAAAATAAGTCAGGAGTCTATGTAGGTTGTGGTGTCCAGACTTCTCTGGCACAATACGACTTTGTTCAAGAAGCACTTATAGATTTATTTTATTTATTTATTTATTTATTTATTGGTTTTTTTTGAACCACACCCGTTTGATGCTCAGGGATTACTCCTGGCTTTGCACTCAAAAATTGCCCCTGGCTTGGGGGGACAATATGGGATGTGGGGAATGGAACCATGGTCTATTGTAGGCAAGCGCTTGCAAGGCAGATGTCTTACCTCTAGCGCCACCTCTCCGGCCCCAAGAAGCACTTATAGTTCTTGTAAAAAATAGTTTTTCAGGGGCCGGGAGGTGGCGCAAGAGGTAAGATGTCTACCTTGCATGCGCTAGCAAAGGAATGACTGCAGTTTGATCCCCCAGCCTCCCATATGGTCCCCCCAAGCCAGGGGCAATTTCTGAGCGCTTAGCCAGGAGTAACACCTGAGCATCAAATGGGTGTGGCCCAAAAAAAAATAGTTTTTTAGTAGTTCGTAAAGAAAGTATATATCATCATTTATTCAGTGATTTGATCTGCAAGATCATATTCATGTGTGCTTAAAATTCAGTTGGCAATATTTAGAAATAAATCACCACTTTTGTTAAATTTTACTTTTTGGTTTTTGGTTCACACCCAGTGTTGTTCAGGGCTTACTCCTGTCTTATATGCTCAGGGATCGCTTGACGGGCTCAGAAGATCATAGAGGGTGCTGTGAATTGAACCTAGGTTGGCTATGCACACATGTTCCACCCTCTATTCTATCTCTCTGGCCATGAATCTATACTTTTAGCTCTAAAGTATTAATGTGGTAGATGTGGCTCAGTAGTAGCATGCTTATTTTTCATGTGTCAATACTTGGTTCAGTCTCCAGCATTGGAGAGGGGGCGGGGGAAAACGCATGCATGAAGGTAAAAGAAATCAACAAAAGATAATATTTTTATTATTATTGTTTGTGATATTTTATGGTGAAAAGTTTTGAATGATACTTTCATTGTAATTATACCTTTTTATTTTTTCTCTAGACTATAGAAGAAAAATTCATAAAATAAAGCCAACCGTGGGTAGACAATATGGAAGAAATATTTCAAAAGAAAATTTGAGATAAGCCACTTTATAAGATCAACAAAAATGAAATTGACAGTCTACTTTTTCAACAAATTTGTTGCCAGTGCCCTTTTAGAAATTTATTTTAGATCTTTGAAAGACCATCTTAAAGCAATGTTTACCCAAAACTTCTTTAGCCAGAAAATACAATTTATTTTTTTTTAAGTTTGACTTTTAAGCAAATAAAAATTATCAACAGAAGTTTTGATTTTTTTAAATATTTGCTGTCCTTTAAAGACCTTATAAGCTAGCATGCTGGCAGCTTAATTTTATTGTGCTGAGACATGTTAATTAGGACATTTTAGAAAATAGTGTTTTTTAAAATAGGAGAATTTAGAAATTATGGCTCCAAATGTGTCTGGTCTTACATTGTCTTCAGTCTTTTCAAAAATACTTTGATGTATAAATGTAGATATATGTGCCTAAAGAGTTGTAAATATTATTTAAATATGTCGTGAATAAAATAGTGACATTGTTTCTTTTTACTCGGTACATTAAAGACATATATTTTGTGTTATTCTTTCTCATTATTACTCCTAATGCATTTAATTACTGTATTTTATGATATGTGAATTTTGTGTATTTGTATTACAGATTAAATCAAAGAGGTTTAGCAGTTGGGTTGTCTGAAAGTCATCTATAGGTTCTATAAGAATAATGAAAATGTGCTTTAATCATTGTTCTCAAAAGTACATAGGCTTGCAACTTACTCCTATTCTCCTGCCTTCTCTGTCCAACTTAGACAAGAAATAAAGGTCAAATGTACTTATATTTATATAGCCTAGGATTTGTCTCATCAAAGCCGACTGTTTCCCATCGTGTAATGGTTGGGTGGTACATTCCTGGCTCTGCTCTCAGGGTCACTCCTTTTGGGACTTAACAGTCATATAGGGTACTAGGAATCGAACTCAAGGCAAGCACTTTATCCATTGGCCCTTATTGAAGCCTTTTAATGAAGTTTTTTTTTTTTTTTTTTTTTTTTTTTTTTGTGGTTTTTGGGTCACACCCGGCAGTGCTCAGGGGTTACTCCTGGCTCCATGCTCAGAAATTGCTCCTGGCAGGCACAGGGGACCATATGGGATGCTGGGATTCGAACCAATGACCTCTTGCATGAAAGGCAAACGCTTTAACTCCATGCTATCTCTCCAGCCCCTTAATGAAGTTTTTGAACCTAAAATCTGACTAGGAGAATGTGAAGAGAAATAAGGGTTTTCTTATCTGATGATTCCATATTATAGTGTACAAAGGATCTATCCTAACTCTTGTCCTAATACTTTTAACACACTGTACAATTCTTGGTTCAGTTTAAATGCCCGTATATATTTTACTTTATGAATATTCATTAGTTTTCTTTTCTCAACTTTATTATCTTAAACTTTATTGCAAAGTCAGATGCTGCAGAAGGCAAAAATCCTAAACTGGCTGGTAAAACTGCTAAAGGTAAATAATAAAATCACTCAAACCTTTCGTGTGAGTCGCAACATAAACCAGGGCCACTGAATCTTGCTGACCACTCATCAATACTTGATTAAAGCATTTCTTCTAAAGCACTTATTTCTAGAAAAGATGAACAGAAATGGAAATATGTTTATTGGGTAGATAATACATGCAGATAACTAATGGCAAAGAAATCAAATCAGAGAGGTATAACTCAATGAAGTTTCCCCAAGTGAACACATTGTATTACTTCAGTCAAGGAACAAAAAAGTCACAGCTCCCCTAATACCTCTTTTGCCCCACTTCTCTTATGGTAGCCACTATTGTAACGCCAGAGATTTGACTTTTACCAAAATAATTTTATTAAACATGTGTTCCTAAAAATGACATAGACTTTAAGTCGTAGAAATATACTTTCTCCTTATCCCCTACCAAAAATCATTCGCAGTTGAAACCTCTATACCTTAAGTTAAGAAAATACTGTTTTGCAGTCTTCTTTTTTTTTTTTCCTTTTTTAAATTTTTTTTTAATTATTTAAACACCTTAATTACATACATGATTGTGTTTGGGTTTCAGTCATGTAAAGAACACCACCCATCACCAGTGCAACATTCCCATCACCAATGTCCCAAGAAATAACTACATTTTGAACTGTCCTAATAACGAGAATGTATGAGGAAAATGGAGAGCCTGTCTAGAGTACAGGCGGGGGTCGGGTGGGGAGGAGGGAGACTTGGGACATTCTTTTTTATTCATAGTTGTACATTTGAAAGCACAAAAGTCTTTATAAACAACATTGTGAATATTATAAATACTGCTTTTATTCTTAACAACTGGCAATATTTTTATGTCACAAATCAAAGATCAGACAAATCTAGATGAAATTTAGTCTCATTTGTCGGATACCATTAAGTGTTGAGAATACTTAGAAGGGGGTGAAGCAAGAGCAAAGTGGATAGGGCATTTGCTTTGCAAGTGGCTGACCTAGGTTTGATCCCTGGCATCCTAAATCATCCCCTGAGCCTGCCAGGAGGAACTCCCAAGCACTACCAGGTGTTGTACAAAAACAAAGCAAAAGAAGGGGCCAGAGTGATGGCACAGCGGTGGGGCATTTGCCTTGCATGCAGCTTGATCCAGGACGGATGGTGGTTCAAATTCCAGCATCTCATATAGTCCCCCATGCCTGCCAGGAGCAATTTCTGAGCGCAGAGCCAGGAGTGGTCCCTGAGTGCTGCCGGGTATGGCACATCCCCCCCACCCCCCAAAAAAGAATGTTTACAAAACAATACTTTGCCAGGAAAGAGGAAAATTCTACATACCAACATACTGACTATACACATTGTCTCTTAGTTTGGTTTGAGAACTCAATCAAATGCAGCAGTTGGGGATCAAGTAGCCAGCCCATTTTGCTCTTGCTCCCACATGTACACATTGACTTTATATCCTTGAAGTCTTGCGGAAAAGGATCTTTTTACTTGACTAATTCCCTAATTTTCCAGAAAGTTTTAAAAGATTGTCTTAAATAAGAATGATACAGTGTATTTATATAATCGCATTTGCCAAACATTTCTACATTTGCTCAAGGTTTTCCTTCCCACTCTTTCTGGAATATTTTAAAATACACTGAAACATGTCATCATCACATACGGGTTTATGAATATCTTTAAAATTCCAACTTCATATTTTTAAATAAATGAATTTCTTTATTAAAATAATTCTATAGTGCTATTTCTAAGAACATACTTGGAACAAGTATGCTAGATTAACAGTGGCTTTACGTTTAATCCAGGATTAGAAAAAAGGGGTGGTGTGTTGTATCAAGTTTTATCTAGGGTAATAGTAAAAGGGAAAGAAGTGTTTATCTGTTCAAGAACAAACACAGATTTCTCCAGCATGAGAAAAGCTGAGTATACATCTTGGGTTGAGAGGCAGCTGAAGTTCAAGAGCAAGAGAATTTGCCATGATGTGAAAGGAAGAAATTGCACATCATTGGAGAATGTTAAGAATCACCAAGATGAGAGTTGGCCCAGCACAGTATTGTTAGGTGTTTTTACTTTTTTAACCTCCTCTGTCTTATATGAGTTGATTTGCAGATTTCCATGCCATAGGTGATATCATACACAGTACATGACAAGTCATTTCTGCTGCAACAACATTTATGTTCTTAAAAATGACCATGCTATGAAGAATCATGTTGTAAAACAAACTGCATGATTTATTGAGCTCACTGATACCTTTTAATTCATGAAGCTCTTTACCTGAAGAAATCTGCAAGCATTTTTGAGTGTTTTTTCTTCCTTTTAATGTAAGTCTTTATTTCAAAAATTACCTCAAACAAGCCCACAGACTATGGAAAATATGAGGTCAAAGGTTTTGTTATTGACCCAATAAAAGACCAGGAACTTAAATAAAAACTCAGTTTCAAACATTAAGAAATGCAAAGGTGCTAGAAGAAATATGGCCCTTTGCCTTGAAAATGAATTGCTGTTTTTGGAAATAGGTGTGAAAGATAGGCAGATTGTGAGTTAGTGTTAAGGGAAGAAGTTGATCAGAAATAGAGCAGAAAGGATAGTACCTGATGTTAATGGCTTTGCTCATTGTTCTTGCAAGGTGTGTTATATGTAACCATTTCAGCTGGGTGCAATAAAGTGTGTTCACCTAATATTTCGTCTGGATGAAAGCTTATATTGGTACAGACTTCACTTTTTTCTATTCCTATTTCTTTATTTTTTTATTTCTTTTATTCCTGTTTCTACAAAAAAATTTAAAAAAAAAAAGGTTTTATACTTGAATTTGTGAATCCTTGAGAATTGTATGAAAAATATGCATACAGACTGGAGAAGTAATGGATAAGCTTGTGTTGCAGCCAGCCAACCCCTGGCTATGTGCTCAGAAGTTGCTCCTGGCTTGGGGGACCATATGGGACACCGGGGGATCGAACCGCGGTCCGTCCAAGGCTAGCGCAGGCAAGGCAGGCACCTTACCTTCAGCGCCACCGCCCGGCCCCAGCCAACCCCTTTTTCATCCCAGGCTCTTAATATGGCTCCCTGAGCACCAACGGAAGTGACCCTTTGAACAGAGCCATGAATAGATCCTTGACACAGTTGGGTTAGACTCTAAAACTAAAAAACAGGATTCCAGGTGTTTTTGACATACAGTTTATTACAACTTTCAGGTCTTTTCTCAGTGTCATTAGCCTTGCCCCTTACAGTCACAGTCAAGGTTGTTTCACACACTTCCAATGGACATTGACCTAGTCCTGTACCACCTCGCTGGACTTGACTCTGTTTTCAAGTTTGAGATCTGTGGCTGGAACTCTATAAGTGTGATCCTTTTCTGGGACTTGCAGCTCTAGTCTGTTGTTGGGCCTCTTAAGAGTTGTAAACCATTGACTTCCTGACCCCATGGCTTTTCTTGTTCTCTGGCGACATATTGCATGAGAGAGATCTATTGCCTTCTTGCCAGCCACCTGAAATAAGCTAGGGATCAGAGAAGAATTACCTGACTGGGGCCTTCCTTATATTTCTTACTGTTTAGCATCCCCAGCCATTCTTTTATCTTGACTGGCTATCTTTTGGATGAGAGGTAAAAGCAAAAACCAGATTAGCTAATGGCCCTCCCATGTATGTATATATATATATATATATATATATATATATATATATATATCAGAGCAAGTGTATGTTTTCCATAGCTAGTAGAAATGACCTGAATGTGTATTAAGGTTTTCTCAATTATGTGAAGAAAGTTCAATATAGGTAAAAAATAAAATGTTTGGGTTATTTTGTAAATAGGAATCTCATCCAGGGTCTAATTATACATGTGGGACACATGATCTAGTACTAAGCCAGATCCTGTCACAACACCCAATTTTTTTTTGCTAATATTTAAATGTAAAAAAAAAAAAAAAACATTTTGATTTCTAGCTAGAACCATGTTTTAACCCTACTTTGAAAAATTTTTCACCCTTATTTATAAAATATCCCATCATGACAGTTCATTAGTTCACAGTGCTAATCACAAATTCCCAAACTTATTTAGGTTACTGCCCTATTTGTAGGAGAAAGTCATTCAGTGTCCCCCTGAAAACATACCTTATGTAAACATGCAAACAGCACCTCCCATTCTGCTACTGTCCCTCTACATTGTTGCAGCAATTCCCAGTGTTGTATCCCCTATGTTTGGAAGCATTTCTAATTTATCATATAATAGTCAACATTGAGCTATTATTTTGTGATAAGTGTGTGGTTTGGGTATGTGGCTAGCATGTCCCTAACAACCACCACATGGTCTGCTAAATACCACTGAGGGTGGCCTGAATATCCCTAGCATCCCAGAGCTTGAGCAGCATCTCACTTGCATAGATTAAACCACCAGCCCAGCTGGGCAAGAGTCACTGAGACCACAGGAGCATCTTGAGCACACATCAATAAAGAATGTTACTGGTAACGTTTCATCCCAGTTAGCTCTTGAATTTTGTATGTACAATTATTAGCATACAAAACAGATTATGAAGTTATTTAACAGCTGTAAGAAGGAAGTTTAAGGGTGAGTGGAAAGCGTACATAAGTAGGGAAGGCACTCACTTTGCATATAGTTCATCCCGTTTTAATTCCTGGAAACACTTAGGGTCCCCTGAGTTATTGGCATGAATGATCACTAAGCATAGAGCCAGGAGAAAGCCTTGAGAACTGCCAGATGTGACCCAAGAGCACATGAACACATACACGCGAGTGCGCTTCTCTAAAAAGCTAATTTCAGATTCTATGGTGTCTGCCCAGCTTCAGACTAGTTCCCATCCATATAATTGGTCCATACAGGTATCTTTGATTCTGTCCCTCAAAATTTCCCACTGTCATAGACTATCACTATGCTCTGTAGTCTGTTGCTGGGATTTGTCTCAAGCCAGCAGTCCCACAGCTCTGGTTTTCTTTTCTTCAGACTGCGATGGCTGTAAACTACTGTTTTCCCTGTCATTTATCCTGGGCACAGGTAGAATCCAACAGAGGCCACTGTTTACCCAGACAAGATAAGGTCAAAGAGATGAGTTTCCTGATTTGTGTTCCCCTTTTAAGAGTACTATTCCTGTCCTTCAGACACTTCCATTTTCTATTTTGCTGTTCCTACTGTTGGTGAAAGTTGCCTTTACTAAAATCCCTAGCAGCCTTCACTGCACCCTCCATTTTCACAATTACAAAAATCACAAAGTCACAAAAATCACTTTTTTCTCATTGGAAGCCATTGATAGATTCACAGTCCTCATTTACAATTCTGAAACTTCAGATTTTGAAAATGTTTTGTGGTTTTGTAAGTTGGGACAATAAAATGACACCAACTAATTTGAGACTTGATCATCTTGGTTTAGCCTATGGTCATGTGACCCTTCAAAGATTCAACAGCAGAAATGTTAATGTCTGGTTATGGGGATGTTGCCTCAGACCCCACTGAGACTATAAAAAGTACAGGATATGCATTATAGTGCCTGTTTCCTTTTATTTCCAGAAACAAGCCTCTATTCACATTAAGAGCTCCCACTGAAGAGCACCTTTCTATGCATCCATTCCTTATCTTTGATGATCATATCAGTAATCCCTGTAACAGATGTAATATCATCTCAATTATACAGACAAGGGCACAATGAAATCACTCTGCATATTCTACCACTGTTGCCAGCTGTTTCTCAATATAGATCTTATGGTTTGCTTTCAGATGCATTGCATTATTTGAAAATGTGAATTAAATGCTGTAGCAACCTTGGCTTGAGGAGTGAAACACTAAAATTTTGACAGGCAATGTTATCTGATTATGTTTATGTGTAGCTGAACTGAGATTCAAACCTATGAAAATTTTTAATTCTACATACCAAATTGATCCAACAATGCAGTGTAAAATATTACAAACTCCCTCAAATTTCTTTGTATCCACCATAGAATTTGTGTTGTTTTATTTTTTCATAGTAGAAGCAGAACTGTGTATTGAGGTAACCTGGGCTACAGTAGTATAAATGTACTCAGCATCCAAAGGTATTTCACCACCAGAGACCCAAACCCTCCTCTGACCCTACCCAGCTTACTCCATTTTTCTCCATCCCCACCTCAAGTGAGTTTTCAGAGCCCAAGGATTTGTTTCCTTCAGATATTGTACATTCTCTTGCTTTGTTTTATCCAGCATTTGCTCACCTTCTTACTTATTTTGCTCAATGTAATCTCTCTTTGAAAATTTAAAAAAAAAAAAGAATTTCCAAACAACCCATATAAGTATTTCAGTTAAAGGGTAATAGACAACATATTTTTATGTCTAGTTAGAAAAGTAAACATTAAGAAAAGTTAAGTATGTTGGGAAAAACAAAACAAAACACCTCACAGCTAGGCAACGACAGGATTGAGGTATAAAGGAGTTGTTTTTGAAACAGGCAGGCAGGTAGGCGGCCCCTTTGGCAAGGATTTTCAGGTAAATTTCATAAAGTCAGAATCAGCTGAAGCCCCTCAAGGACCCATCAAAGACCCATCAAGGAACATTTATCGGTTCTTCCAAAACAATGCCCTAGCAACGGACCCCAAGGCAGCACACCTTAGAAACAAAAACCCTTCAAGGCCAGCTTTGAAGAAGCCTGTCTAGCACTCTCCATCTTATCTGAGTCAATGGAGCTGGGCACTCTGTGTGACTTTTCTTTATTTTATCTTGTCTCAGTTACCTATTCTGACTCTTCAACTCTTTTTCTTTAGGAGATGTGCAACATTCCTGAGAGTCTCTTGCATCTGACTTGGGATATATAATTCCTTACTATGATCTCTTCTCTGTAGAGCCCATGTTTCTCTGAAAGCCTCTCTCTCTCTCTCTCTCTCTCTCTCTCTCTCTCTCTCTCTCTCTCTCTCTCTCTCTCTCTCTCTCTCTCTCTCTCTCTCTCTCTTTCTTTCTTTCTCTCCTCTTCTTTTCTCTTTCTCTTTCTCTTCTTTCTCACAATTTCTAAATAAATTTGTTTTACTTCACTATACATCACATCTCCTCCTAAAATTCTCTTATGCAAGAGAAATGGGTTGGCTTAAGATTAATTTTTTTCTACAAAAATTAATCCCTCACTTCAAACTGAGTTTCATAGCTTCTTGAAAATTTGGGTGGCTGGAATTGATTCCTGTGCCATGAAACCATAAGTTGGTAAGATATCATGGCTTTGCTGGGTTAGTCCTCATCATAGCAGGTCCCTTCTCAAGGTTTCTGAACCTGGGTTCTGAACAAGGAGAGATGCCATTTTGTAAAGGCCACAAGGAAGGCTTTTTCTCAGGTTCTGAGCAGGTATGGCCAGGTAGCCTATCAGGGAAGGACAAGGGAGCAGTAGGAAGTACCCCTAGATAATAGCCAATCATTTTAAAGATTATCAGAAAGCTAGACCCTTCTTATATCCCTTCCCTAAATAATCACCTCATGACCTTGGGTGAGGCTCGTATCCTTTGGCACTGGCTGGTCAGTGTGGGGGCCATTTTGGCAGATGGATTAAAGTATTAAACTTTATTCCAGTTAGTGATCTCATCCTTTGAGTCTGGACTCTAGCAGTTTCTACTTCATTTCACCTAATCACCTGTGGTACTTCATATTTAGTGAAAATTTTTATTTTATATATTTTATAAGTAATTTATATTTAGTTCATATTCATAAGAAAAATAATTACTAGTAAAATATTGGTAGCAGTCACTAAAATCACTGAAAACATATAAGAATATACTTACCTGGCAGGGACTATACCATGATCACCAAGGTGGTTTCCCCAGGGCAAGGCTCATCCATTGTACTCTGGGTGTGCTGACCCCTGTGATTTTCCCAAATGTGGGAAACTCGACTGCATAATTTGTGATAGAGGGGAAAAAAAGAAATACAATAAATAGAGTTTTCAATAACTTTATTTTTTGTTTGTTTGTTTGTTTGGGGGCCACATCCGGTGACGCTCAGGAATTACTTTTGGCTAAGCATTCAGAAATCGTCCCTGGCTTAGGAGATCATGTGGGATACCAGGGGAAACAAACCATCCTAGGTTAGTGCATGCAAGGCAAACGCTCTACCACCTGTGCCACCACTCTAGCCCCTCAATAACTTTATTTATTTATTTATTTATTTATTTATTTATTTATTTTAGTTTTTGAGTCACATCCGGCAGTGCTCAGGGGTTATTCCTGGCTCTACACTCAGAAATTGCTCCTGGCAGGCTGGGGGGGGGGGGACTATATCGGACGCCAGAATTCAAACCACCATCCTTCTGCATACAAGGCAAACACCCCACCTCCAAGTTATCTCTCTGGCCCCCCCAATAACTTTATTTTTTAAAACTGTTGGGATCTGGGTTCTGAACAAGAAGGGATGCCATTTTGTAAAGGCTACATGCTGTAAGCTACATGCTAGGTTTCCTTAAGCCTATTTCCATTAATACCACCCCAAACTACCTGGCTATACCAGGTAGGCTATCAGGCAAGGGCACAAGGGAACAGTAGGAAGGTACCCCTAGACAATAGCCAATCATTTTCAAGATCATCAGAAAGCTAGAACTTCCCTATATCCCTTCCATATATAATCCTATTAATGACCTTGGGCAGAGTTTATCTCCTTCTGGAGATAGCCCTGGACTGCCACTGTAGGTGCTATTGGCAGACAGATTAAAATAATCAGCTTTACTCCAATTGTGTGGTCTCATTCTTCGACTCTGGACTCTAACAAAACTAAGTGTTACACATAAATATTCACAACTAACACATTAATGGTAGGAAACTTAGCAAGAAAATATATGTCACTAGATCACTGGTTTATATAACATCTCTTTTTGTTCTAAGACTTTCTATTCAATGTCTGAGGACACATTTTAAACATAATTTCAGAAATTAAAACCACACACATGTTTTGAAATGTTGATGTAGTAGTCTTTCTCAACAGAGGGCCATATGTCTTCTATAAAGTTCCTCCTCCTCAATATTTCAAGAGAGCCACAGGTAGAAATAGTGTCAATTATGAAAATCAGGAAGATAAAAGTCAAATGCTACAAGAAAGTTGAGAAAGGCTGATATAGAGCAATTAAGTTCTTCCTTTACTCTTGTGATTTCCTTCAAAAGGTATCATTTGACAGATAGTGAATTCCATTGTTAAGTCCAGAACTCACAATCCACTACCCAAAAAAAAAACACCAGGGAGATAGACAGTAATTAAATGCAAGGGAGTTTATTCCAGCATGCTGGAGTCTAACATCTCCTAGGAAATGAGGTCCCTGATAATTGCTCAAAGACCAAATTTAAAGGGTACCTAGGGTTCATTCTAGAGGATCCCAGCCTCTGGGTATTGATCTTTTTAAATATTAGTCCTTAGTACAAAGTTGGGCTATGTTTGGTTGTAGTTCAAATGTGGCATCAGACAGACAGCAGATTGGGCTGCATGCCCGCAGATCCAGGATGCAAAGTCATCTGGCTATCTGTCTTTCTGTCCATT
This sequence comes from Suncus etruscus, assembly GCF_024139225.1. NCBI lineage: Eukaryota > Metazoa > Chordata > Mammalia > Eulipotyphla > Soricidae > Suncus > Suncus etruscus. Next base: position 77,849,494 of record NC_064856.1, on the reverse strand, counting down.
GCTGAACACCAAGGGTGTGGTGGTCAGCTGCCATTTAGCCTTAAATGAATGTATTTCCTGGCATTTACCCCTAGGATCTGGTTCCAAGTACTGGCTGTTCTTTTGGGCCTAGTATATCTTAAAACTGCAGCCTGCCATGGCTGTATTTAAGCTCACAGCAAAGCCAGATTTACAGGAGTTAACTTCCCTACGTATATCTCTAAGCAAAGGCACATCATGTTCTAACATCAACATTTGGGTTACAATTAATTCTAAAGGCACCAAAGTGATAACATGGACCCTGATTCGATTCATGGCATCCCATATGGTCCCCTGAGCATGCCAGGAGTGATTTCTGAGCATAGAGCCAGGTGTTGCCCCTGAGCGCCACCAGGTGTGACCCAAAAAACAAACAAACAAAATATCTAAATCTTAGATTTGAATACCTTTTGTTGTTGTTGTTGTTCTTGTTCTTGTTTGTTTTTTTGGGGGGCCGTATCCAGTGGCACTCAGAGGTTACTCCTGCTCTGTGCTCAGAAGTACCTCTTGGCCAGCTTGGGGTACCATATAAAATGCAGAGGTTCAAACCCAAGATTGGCCACGTGCAAGGCAAATATTCTACCTGCTGTGGTATTACTTCAGCCCCAGTTAGTGCATTTGTAAGTGAGCATCACTGAACTAACCACTCAAGCTGTGAAAATGGCAAGTTCTGCATAGCAACAATGACAGGAATTAGTCTATCAACTTGTCAGGAAAATTTAGTTTGGAGAAATTTCTGGAGCTGTATATGTTAAACAGTTGGAAAGTAAAAGAGGTATGTTTGATTAAGTTAACTGATATGTGAAGGAAACCGTTTTATGATAAAAACTATGAATAAAATAGTAGATCCCAAAGCAGGAGGGTAAAACAGTATATAAAGGTACCTGCCTTGCATTTTGCTGGCCAAGGTTCCTTTTTGACCACCAAATCTAAATTTTCTGAGCAGTGTTACAAGTGATTCCTGAGCACAGTCAGGAGTAAGCCCTGAGTTCTGCCTGATGTGTGAAAAGAAAAAATAAGTTATGCCTAAGTTTAATTTCTCAACCCACTTGTCCAATTTGAGAAGTTGGGAATCCTATTGCTATCTGCACACATCCTTTTTCATTTTTTCTTCATGAGGCTATTTTGGAATCAGCATGTTTTTTAAATTATTGTTCCCTCCTGTACATTATTAATGAAGATTCTTAACTCTCACCCCAATTCTTATTCAGTTCAAAATGATTCTTTTAAAATGTGCTTTCATTTTAGTAGATTGCTCTGCTAAAGTTTAACATAAAATAACAAATATAAATCTTAAGACTAAAATATCATCACTAGGGCCTAGAGAGGTAGTACAGTGAGTGAATAGGGATCTTACCTTGCATGAAGCCAACTCAGGTTCAATCTTTGTCACCTAGTACACTGGGTATGGCCCCTGCTCCTATAATTATAATCCTTATTTCTATGCCTTTTTCAAAATAGCCTATCTTATTATTTTATTTCTCATTTCAATATGAAGGTCACTGAACTATTTTATTTATCCCTCGTTAGCTCTGCCCCTACCTTTTAAAGAATAGTTTTGCTAAGAACATCTTTACCAACCAATAATCCTTTTATTTGTATTCCCAGTACATGTCAAATGCCCTTAATTTAGAAAAAGGCCCCAGTTATCACTGAGCTAACTAGATAATAATTATAGTAGGAGAAGTGAATTTAAAAAAGGGGAATGTGGGGCCCGGCAGTGGCGCTAGAGATAAGGTGCCTGCCTTGCCTGTGCTAGCCTTGGACGGACCGCGGTTTGATCCCCCGTTGTCCCATATGGTCCCCCAAGCCAGGAGCAACTTCTGAGCTCATAGCCAGGAGTAACCCCTGAGCATTACCGGGTGTGGCCCAAAAACCAAAAAACAAAAAAAAAGGGGGGGGAGGGGGGAATGTTCCAGATTTGAGTATTCTTTGGGGGGGGGGGGGGGTTGGGCCATGCCCTGTGACTCAGGGTAACGCTCAGGCGTTACTCCTGGCTCAAAAATCGCTCCTGGGACACTGAGGATTGAACCAGGTTCATCCTGGATCTGCCCTGTGCAAGGCAAACACCCTACTGCTGCGTTATCCTGAGTGAGTATTATTTTTGTGTCATGTCCAGCAGTGCTCAAGACATTCTTGGCTATGCATTCAGGGATCACTTCTGGCAGACTCAGGGGACAAGATGGGGAATTGGAACTAGAACTCAGGTGAGCTCTGTGCAAGGCAGCACCTTGCCTATTCTACTATCTCTCTATCCCCTGTGTGAATATTTGTAAATATTAGAATTAAAATTAAATTTTAATTAATTTTAATTAAGTTCTCAATTTCTTCTCCCAAAATTTTATAGGTAAAAGGATTCATTGCTATGATTAAACGACCATTATGATAGTTAAGCTATCTTGGTGTTCAATGTTAAAAATGTGGATCAATAAAAATAGAAATATGTCATGTACTGCTAAGTGAGAAATAAAAATTGATTCTTTATGGTGGTACTTTATGTATATGTACATATTTACTTTTGTTATTATTCTACTTAAAGGGCAGGTTTACACTAGTATTAATCACTAGTTTGTTATATAGATTCTGTACTTCATCACAACCAACGCATACCTTCAACCATTGTCCTTCTGTTACATCCATGCTTCATTTCCCACTACTGCCTCCCCTCCCTTGCCCCATTTATTAATTTTACTTTTCTAATGAAATGCCAATGGTTTGTCATAGTTTGATACTGGCTATTTCTTTGTGTTTTTTCTTTCTATACACAATGAATGAATGAGATCAACTAGTATTTGTCCTTCCTCCTCTGAGTCATTTCACTTATCATGTTGGTCTCTAGATCCATCCAAGTTGCAGCAAACTGGTATATTTCATATTTTCTTACATTGACATAATATTCTATTGTATTTATATGATAAATTTAGCATTTTAAAATGAGAATTTTATCCAGAATTTTATCCATGTGTTAATTAGCAATAATATTTCTGTAGACCAACAGAAAATTTCTGTTGACCAGCACAAGTGCACAAACCAAAGATGGAAAACCACAGAATAGCAAACATCTGTTATTTTGTATGGTCACCAAATGTGAAATTTGTGAGGTCATCTATTTAGCTTTCTTCTTGTGTAACCACTCTTCTACCTTGTGGACTAGTAGTAGAGCTTAGGTATTACCACTCCTAGAGGCATATTTTCCCGGTCCATCATCATCAGTTTATCCCATTATCTGACAATAATATCCAAGGGAAACCCAAAACTTAGAATCTTTTATAAGAAAAAAGTGTAATTTGTTTCCTTTCCAAGTTGTATGTGAACCAAGATCTCTGTCCTTTCCCAGATTTCTGAATAAAGTTGTGTGAAGAATGAAGTCAATGCAGAAAGGTCAACAGGTTAAACAAAGACTAAATGATAACATTGCTTGAGCTCCTAATTTCAAGTTTGCCTAAAACAATTTTGATTCCTGAACGGCTCAATTTTTTAAACAAGTGCATTCCCTTTTCATTACCTTTAAATTTGAGAAAATTAATAGATTCACACAAAGTTGCAAAAATTGATGTAGAGAGGCCCTGTGTAAACATCTTGCAATTATTTCTCTCCAACCAGAACCAGTTACGACTGGTTTGCAACCTAGGACCAGATCTATAAGAACCAGAAAATTGATATTAGTACAATATATAAGTCATATTAATTTTGTAAATGTTTATTTACTTCTAATTACCCTGTCATTGAGATAAAAACACACACACACTATCACCAAAAGATTTCACTCATGTTAGCATCTTTTATTGGAGGAGGGGTTGGGCCAAACCCGGTGACGCTCAGGGGTTATTCCTGGCTATGCACTCAGAAATTGCTCCTGGCTTAGGAGACCATATGGGATGCTGGGGGATCAAACTGCACTCTGTCCTAGGTTAGCACCTGCAAGGTAAATCCCTACTGCTTGCACCACCGCTCTGGTCCTGCATGTTAGCATTCTTATAACCAAATCCCCACCCAGCTGCTCACCATGCTTTATCATTAGCAATCACAAATATGTCCTTCATCTGTAAAATTTGGAATTTTGATAATATTATATAGACAAAATCATACAGTAAATGAGCTATTGCGATTATTTGTTCACTCAGCTTAATATTCCTGAGATTCATCCAAGTTGAAACATGTATCGATATATCAATTCTTTTTATTTACTTATTTTGGTCCATTAATATAAGAGGCCATAATCATTCACTTTTTTGAAGAACCTTTTTTTATTTGCATTTTGGGCCACACCTTGTGATGCTCAGGGGTTACTCCTGGCTATGTGCTCAGAAATCACTCCTGGCTCAGGGGACCATATGGGAAGCTGGGTATCGAACCAAGGTCCTTCCTGGCTCAGCCACGTGCAAGGCAAACACCGTACCACTGCACTTTCACTCTGGCCCCTTGAAGAACTTTTTAACTGCTTCCAGTTTATGGCTTTTACATGTAAAACTGCTGTAAACAATCATGTATAGTTGTGTTGAGTAACATTTGATTTTGTTACTATCTACTTAAAAATTTTAAATAGTGATAGTCTCCCCAATAGCTGGAGAATGTCAGAAGAATTATTATCTTTATATATTAATTTTGCATATAAATAACTATGAGAAAAAATTTCCAATGAGATTCAAACTCTAATCAAGATTTCCTTTTATGAAAATTTTTTTACCTTCCTATTAGGTGATTGTATAATCTAAAGAGTAAAATACCATCATTCATTGGTTCATACTTTCTACTAGGCAGAATATTACTTTTCTACTGCATGGATATCCTGATTTATTGCTATATTTTCTGAGATTTTGCTTACCTTCTCAGGGCCTGTGTTCTCTCAGTTTTTATTTTTATACAGTAAATTATGAGGGACCAGATAGCCAAAAGTTGTACTGTACTATCAGCATTACCATACTTATTCAGTTGCAGTCAAGAGGGATCTGGGTATACTTTACTTCTTTGTGGAACTTCTATCAATATCTCATGTCTACTTCTCTGTAGCTACTTACCCTGCAGAGCAGACATGAGGCATCAATTTTTCCCATACTGCTCAACCTAAAATGCTGTACTAGATGACTTCTCAAATATAGGTCGCGTTAACATCCTTTTCATCATGGAATAAACTTTTTAGGTTCATCATCTGAATTCTGATCTGGTCATATTCACTTTACCCTTTCTCCCCTTCCATATATATTAAAACTTCCAACTACTCCTTTGAATTTCTGAATTAAGTCAGTGTTTAAGAACACAAACTATAAAGAGAAACTTGAACCACAGAGATCTACTCTCTAGTATCACACTACAATACTACTGTACCATTTTTATAATGAAATATATTTCAATATATAAATGTATTGATGTACTATTATATATACCTTAAATTTACATTATATAAAATATATTCAATAATTCTCTAAATCGCATAAAAATGTACCTTCCTTGTACAGATGAGCCAGAGATACATTATTCAGTTCCATTCAACTTTGTCTTCTTTAATTTAAAATTTCCAGCTAAAATATACTCACTTTTATTATAATGTTTATTATAAGAAGCTACCATATACTTTATATATTTTTATATATTTAATTCATTATATTTAAGGTAATATGTTTACAGTAGTATCAATATTTGTTTTCTGAGTGTACAAATTACCTCACCTTGCCTCTATCAAAGTGAAATATATATTTTACATGACTCAAATGTGCATTATTTACATTGTTTTAAATTTCTATATTTCATATGTTTTGACCAATTTCCTTTCATAAGAATTCTTCCAATTTTTCCGAATAGGTTATAAAAAGAAAAACTAATAATAATTGATATGAGCAAAGCTTGTGTTGTTCTAACAACTATACAAGAAAAAGTAAATCCAGTATAAAATTAAAAATTTCAATAACAAATATGCATAATAAAAAGAATGAAGTAACATTCATACATATTAAAATAACAAAGTCCTATGTATTTTTCCCTCTTGAAAATAGGTTTTTACAAAATTCATGTTTAGTTCCAAGTTAATGCTTCTGCTAAACTGGTCTGAATGCTACTTTGATAAAGTCAGCCAATATTTCCCATCAATATAAATCATTCAAATAATTGGTCACTTGTACTACTGGTCCAAAAACCAATGATCATAACTAGGATCTAGATTCAAAGTCTATAGAGGGAGCAGCTTCCCTCCTGCTTACCTTTTCAGTGTCAAAGCAATATTTTTTTCCTAACAGCTGTGTAGGATTTCACTGTGTAAATTTATCACAGTCTCTTTAACCACTAATCTGTTCGTGGGCACTTTTTTTTCCAGATTCTGGCTATTGTTAATAGTGCTGCAATAAATATAGGAGTGCAAAGGGCTATTTTTGTATTGCGTTTTTGGGATCCTAGGGCATATTCCTAGGAGTGGTATTGCTGGGTCATACGGAAGTTCATTTTCTAGCTTTTTGAGGAATATCCATATTGTTTTCCAAAACAGCTGAACCATTCTCCATTCTCACCAGAAGTGAGTGAGACTAGTTTTTTTCCCTCATCCATTCCAGTATTGGTTGTTCTTTTTTAATGTATTCCAGTTTGTTTTAATGTGAGATAATTTTTTAAAAAATATTATGCTAATAATATTCAAAGACAATAAAGATGAGGGCCAGGAGAACTAGTCCATGTTAAAAAAAAAATCTTGTCACAAATAATTGGGGAATGCAGTTAGAGAAGGGAGTACTATGACAATGATAGTTGGAAATGATCACTCTGGACAAGAACTGGATGCTGAAAGAAATAAAGTGATATGCATGATACCACTCAGTAGAAATGTTGCAAACCACTTATTGCCGATGTCTAAAAGAAAAAAAATTTTTCTGAGAGAGAAAGAGAGAGAGAGGAGAGAGAGAGAGAGGAAGGAGAGAGAGAGAGAGAGAGAGAGAGAGAGAGAGAGAGAGAGAGAGGAAGGAGAGGAGAGAGAGAGAGAGGAAGGAGAGGAGAGAGAGAGAGAAAGAGAGAGAGAGAGAGAGAGAGAGAAGAAAAATCTCTGCCACATAGAGCAGGCAGAAGGGAGGGTCAGTGAGGGTGGGAGGGAAACTTGGGACAATCATGGAAAGATGTTGCACACTGTATGACTGAAATTATGAACAGCTCTGTAACTGCAAAAAAAATCAGTTTTATTATGAACAACCTTGTAAACCACAGTGTTTACATTAAGTTTTAAATCTAAATAAAAAAGAAATGGACAAACCTAACAGCTCGTTATAAATATTCAGTGAGACAAATGTACTTTATTAACTTTAAATGCTTTGATAATTTTGATGAGGTGCACAGTTACTAGTCTCCATTTCACAGGATGATTGAAAAGACAATCCCTGAGAGCTAATTGAATTAGATAATCTCTGCAGGTGATGTGTTTTTTTTTTTTTCTTTTTACTAACACCATACTTGTAACAATTATTTTTCTTGGGAATGCTGCGTCATGACTCTAAGTTAAATTTTGTTGGAGGTGTGGTGTAATGAACTTTTGGTTTTATTTAGTAGTCACCATAGCTCCTCAGATCGACTCATTCTCCCCTCAAAAAAAGAAGTGATGGATAACAATTCGTGATATTTAAGCATCTTTAATAGGTATTGGGGAGGTTTCATCATCTTTCTTTCCCACTATTGGAAGTTAATTTTTAACTAAGGGTGGTGGGAAGTGATGGCTGTCAGAATTAGTTGGAACTCATTTCAAAATTCTCCATCTGTCAGTACTTCAGCATCATTGCTCATAGGCCCAAGATGATACAGTTGATTGCATAGAAATGACATTTCCAGGTGAAATCTATTTACAAATGTAAACTAATTCCCAGCAATGACCTTAATGACCATTAGAGAGTTCCTCATCAACCCAAAGTAAGCTACTAAGAGAAGATGAGTATAATCATTCATTTGGTATGCATTAGACATATAGCTCTCTTGTTTTTTTCCCGATTCATTTAATGCTCATTTAGAAATATGCACCCAAAAGGACTTGGTATTTAATTCTTTTATAAACTGTAAACACATCACAGTGGTATTTGGATATCTTACAGACTTTGTCTGTAAACAGAATTTTCTTGAAGGCATATTCCAGATACTTGCTGGTACAAAATTTTAAAAGCTTAACAAGTTCCTCAAGTGAATGCCAATAATTTTTAACATTTAGATAGGATAATTATATTCAGTACAATGAACATTACAAATGTTCACCTTTGAATGACCATCACAGAACTGATCTGTAGGATATATTTGTAAGGAACCCTGAGTTAGAAATATGTATCTTGATATGTATCTATACATAAAACTTATTTAAATAAAACTGCAAGATTATAAATCTAATGTATTGTTTAATGCCAGATGGAATGTAATCTAATATTGCACAACTTAGCATGACTAAGCAATGCAAATGACTTAAATTTAGAATATTTTCAATTATAAGTGTCATTAGAAAAATGCTGTGATTGGGGGAAGGGAGGGAGGAAACTTATTCCTAAATAGCCATACTTCAGACTACTATGCTGATGAACTGAGTTACAGCATGGATTATTCACATGTAGAAAAATATACTTTTCCATTTTTTTTAGTTTGTTATTGTTTGGGATCCCACCGAACAATATTTAGAGCTTACTCCTGGCAATTCTCCACCATATGTGGTGCCAAGGATCAAATCCAGCTCATCCACATGCAAGGTAAGTACCATAATCTATATGTTTATAAACATAGTTTTATTAAAAATTACTTTACCAAAAAAGAATAAATCAGTGTTTTATAGTTCATAGCATATTTGTTCTGTGATGTCACAGTAGTAAGACATGTTACTTTCCTTCATGTTTTCACTTCAACACCTAACACAGTACTTGAATATGTTTACCTTTGTTGAAAAAAATCTAATGAGAGATCTTACTGTTATTTCAGTTTCCCAGAAACAAGCAAACATTTAATTTAGGTGCACAAAGTTCAAATGCTATACAACTGGCACGATGAATATTCTTAGTCAGAAAAATTAAAAAAGATATTTCTTTCTTACAATTATCGTTGAAAATATGTTTTGACTCCTCCAGAGTGCCCTGGGTCAGACATCCTAAATTTCTCAGGTGGTAAGTGAGTCAGAAAACTTGAGTGATTTTTGCCTCCTTACTCCGCTGTGTGGGCTGAGGGATTTTGCTATGCTGTACTTAACAAGACTTTTATTTTAGCCAAAACACTAATGTTTTAATAATAAGTTTGTTAGAATTTTAAAATAATATAGCATTCAATTTTTTAATGCTAAGATTTTAATATAACCAGCTAGAGTTACAACTAATTATTTATAAGATATTTTTAGCTAAAAGTAAAAAGTCCTGTAAACTGAAACTTGTGCTACCCACATGTAATAGACAGCTTTTATTAATCCTTTGTAAAGGTATGCCTTCAATACATATAGTTTTTGTATTATCACTGAGTTTTATCATATCTATGACTCATAAGGAGATAATCACATTTTTGTGGCTAAAGAAACTCAGAATGTATAGAAATCAGATAAAATAACTACGATTTCTAATTGCTCAGTAAGATCTCAAACAGAATTGAAGAATGGAGATTGTTCCAGTTTAAGTCTGGGTTTTGACAGCTCCTTAAATAAAGGCATTGTACATTTTGACACTATTGTTGAAAATTGAAATTATAACCTAGAACAAGAGGAGTAAATGAATTTCTTATTGAACCATCCATGCAATAATGAAATCCTTTCTATGGTATCCCTGCCTCTCTCTGAATATTTTCATTAGTAGGAAATTAATTCCTGTGCAATGCAACTTGCTCCACTAATGGAATACTTTGTTAGAAAGTTCTGATTTATGGGGTCCGGAGAGATAGCACAGCAGCGTTTGCCTTGCAAGCAGCCGATCCAGGATCAAAGGTGGTTGGTTCGAATCCCGGTGTCCCATATGGTCCCCCATGCCTGCCAGGAGCTATTTCTGAGCAGACAGCCAGGAGTAACCCCTGAGCAGTGCCGGGTGTGGCCCAAAAACCAAAAAAAAAAAAAAAAAAAGGAGAAAAGAAACTTCTGATTTATGTTAAATTAAAATCTGGTTTACAGAAATTTTTGGTCACTGATTCTCTTTAATTAAAAGCAATGAAATGAGAAACTGTGTTATATTCATTTTTACATTAATCTGGTATCATCAACAATTATTACAAGGACTTGATCAAATTATTGTGAAATATTCATTTCCTGTTTGCTACTATATGGTATATGTATATATATATGTATATATATATATATATATATATTTACCTTTGGTAAAGAACACCAACCAGTATATTAAGAAGTGATAATTTACTGCCTCTCACAAGTAGAAATCTAGAGACAGATAATTGCTGATGTTTGTTCAGTTAAGCAAGTAAGGTTTATGGGTGCTTTTTGGCAGTCATGTAGGTTTCTCTTGTCACTTTCTATGCTGAAGGCGAAAAGAAAAATAATATGATTATCTTTCCTCAGATGCGTCTCTTTTTGTCAAGAAAACAAATGTTTTCCCATTGGTCTATAAGCAGATTGTAGAGCATATTTATTATTGTGCCCCGGTCTTTAACAAAGAATATTTTCTAGCAAACAAATTATCACTAAACTTTAGAATTAATACATGAATGGATCTCATACATCAGGATGTAAATAAAAACACAACTTTAGAAAAATTAAGACCAGAGATAATTATAAAATCAAAATGTAAAGCACACACACACACACACATGAAATATTAAAACATTTCTAAGGAGAAAAAAAAATCTTGAGCTTGTTAGAAGTGCAGTATCTTGAGCCATGCCCAGATGTCCTAAACAAAAGTTGTTCTTTAGCAAGATTCTCAGGTGGTTTGTAATTTGCACCTCCTTCCATCTGTCCTACTTCCACCATCATTTTTTCTCTAATTATATTCTTGGAAATATTCTTTCACATAATCTTATTAAGGACTCCTAATATTATAATATTTTAATTAAGTAGATGCCATTTTACAAAATTTATTAGTATGTCTTGATTCAAGGTGAAGGAAATTAATCATCAATGTCAGAGTTTACATTATTGATATATGGGACACTTTTGACATTTTGGGCCAAAATTTTCTTTGTATGGAAAGAAAAATTCTAGGATGTTTAGTAGACGTGAAGGAGCATTCTGACCTCTCTATTCACTAGATGCAAATAGCAATCCCATTCCAATCGTGAAAACCAAAAATATTTCTAGCCATAAGAAAAAATATTCTATGCAAAGACATTCACATTTGACGGTTAATTTTGCAAGCACTTTTTCCTAAATTTTTTTTGGTTACTCCTGTAGCAGTTTGTATCCTGTTGTCACTAATTATTGTATTTTGTCACAATGTACTTGAATTTATTTTTTCTTTTATTTCCTTTCTTTTTCTTTTCTTCCTATCTTTCTTGTTCATCCTTTCTTTCTTTCTTTCTTTCTTTTTCTTTCTTTCTTTCTTTCTTTCTTTCTTTCTTTCTTTCTTTCTTTCTTTCTTTCTTTCTTTCTTTCTTTCTTTCTTTCTTTCTTTCTTTCTTTCTTTCTTTCTTTCTTTCTTTCTTTCTTTCTTTCTTTCTTTCTTTCTTTCTTTCTTTCTTTTCTTCTTTCTTTCTACTTATTCCACGAGTAATTTTTAATTTTTATTTTTTTATTTTGGTTTTGGGACCACACCCAATGGCACTCATGGCTTCTTGTTGCTTTGAACATGGCGATCATTCCTGTAGGTCCTTGGGGACCATATGGGGTTCTGGGGATCCAATCTGTATCAAACATATGCAAGGCAAGCATCTTACCTACTGCATTGCCCTATTCCTTGAGTTTTGTTTAAAGGATCAGTGTAAGCTTTTTAACTACTTTCTCATCCAAACTATATCTCATCCTGTCTCTTACTATTACTTTAATCGAGTATGAAATTCTTTATTCAGTATCCTTTCGAGCAGAATCTTACTTTCTTTCCCCTATCTTGTTACCATTGTAGAATATTTTTATTATATCTTTCCATGAATTTGAATATATGTATTTTTCACTTGACAATTACACTAAAAATTACAATACTTTTGACTCTAAAAGTCTCAGATAAGATAAAGATCTAATCACACACAAACTCCTTTTCTGACTTGGCTAATCTTGTTTTATATATGTTTGCTTCTTATATTTTAACCCTCAAGCAAAATAGTTACTATATAGTGTTTATTTAGATTTTGTATCTTCATTTATGTGACTGAAAACAGTCCTGGAATAAAGAGCATACTCCAAAACTATATGGAATAAAACTATTGCCTGTTATGATTCCAAATTAAAATACTTACAAACAGAAGATCATTAAGAATACATGGTGATTTTTTTCATTCAGTAGTAACATAGTGGTTACTAAGTTGGTAGACAGACATGCATTTGAGTTCTGGTCATTTAATTTGGAGCTATTATTTTAATCTGATTCCACTACTTTATTAATACAACTAAGAGAATGATTGTAATGTTTCTAAAGGTCTGCTTGGATCAATTTAGAAAAACATAGATCAAGTATGGAATGGACTAAGACATATAACCAATATTGGCATAAATAGAGACAAATCAATGCTAGTTGAAAGTTTTAGTTTTATCTTTAAATAGCAAAATTGTCTTTGCTGTTAAGAAACAAAATAGCAAAACAAAATAAAAATATTCTATGGAACTTTTCTCATAAAAAATTTACCATATTTTTCACTTTATAAGACTTGCCTGACCATAATATGCATATATTTTTCATTTTTATTTATTTATTTATTTGGTTTTTGGGCCACCCCGGTGACACTCAGGGGTTACTCCTGGCTATGCATTCAGAAATCACTTCTGGCTTGGGGGACCATATGGGACACCTGGGAACAAACCATGGTCTGTCCTAGGTTAGCACATGCAAGTCAAATGCCCTACCTCTTGTGCCACTGCTCCAGCCCATTTATTTATTTATTTTTATTTAAAGAAAATGCATCACATAGTTGACATTAGTGATCATAATATATTTGTTTCAAGGTGTCAAAAAGCAAAGTTATTTAAAAATAAAAACACAGAAAAACTAAAAAATGAAATGAAAGGGAAGAAAAAAGAAAAAAGTAAAAGTTCAGTAGCAATAATATTTGTGAAAATTATTGTGGTCCAATAAACTCATTAATACACTAGCAGAAGGTTCAATGAGCTCTTTTTTTTAGAGATAAGAAATAAAAAAAAATAAAAAAAGGCGTATGTGTGGTAGTTGATGTTTGCATAGGCACAGCGAAATATGGGGGAAATGTAAAGGAAAAACCTTTGGCCTAAAAATAGGGAGACTTTACCCATGAAGTATTCTAGCATAAGACCAACTCCAGGCTCTAGGCATACTAGGTTGTCCAACCCAAAAGTCATTCTCTGTGGTCAATAAAAGCTCTTCAAAAATCTCGATTGTTGCTGTCAGGTTTCTGTAGATAGAGATCCTGGTTACTGTACAGATCCTAAGTCAAAGTCAGGGTAAGGGAAAGGGGTTGCCGAGAGCAAATCAGTAGCAGTAGTATATCAGCTTTTTCTCAGGCTGAAAATCTATCTTTTCACTTTGGGAGCTGATTGGCAGCTGGCTGGGGTGGAGAGAATTTTCTGCTTCATAAGGAGTTAAGAACTGAGGGTAAAAGGAGTTAAATCGGGGGACATAAGAAATGGGGGGGTGAGAGAGTGAAGGGCTAGAAAAGAATTTGTAAGGTGGTAAGCAAAGGGGGTGTAGGGGTTATATATGACAGGTGGAAGGACAATATACAACAGACATTATATAATATATATATATATATATATAACAGATGGACATTAGACAGACATTAAGATGGCCAACACCTACACTCATGCACACACATAGGCTTCATGGGTTAGATTGTTTATAGAGTGTTCTTTAAAATAATCATAATTTTCAAATCTAGAAGAGGAGTCTATTCCATGAAATATTGTCTAGTGGATCTTGAGCATTTTCCTTTCCTAATAGCAATCTAAAATTATGAGCATTATGGTATAATGGTAAACTAACTACTACTGAAAACAGATTACAATAACATATTCAATAAATGAGTTCTGTAACAGAATTTCATGGCATGTAGTTGCATATTCCATTGCTATCTGTGGACATAAACATTGTATTATCAGGCCTAATCAAGTATAAAATGAATAGATTAGAATTTTTGTCATGACATTCTCATAATGAGCCCTATCTTCTGAGTCTAATATAATATAGCATTGCGATGTGGAACTGGGTGACCAAGCTATATTTCCAAGTACCACTGTGGATCAAATTTTCAAGAAATTATTATAAATATAGAAAAATTAAGACATTAAAATTACTTATAGCGAACACTGTAGTGGGAGTACATGGCTTTCAAACACATTCAGCACCATTTCTGTGGATAAAAGCATTAGAAGATTATTATAGATATCTATAATGATTAGTTATTTGGACACCTGCTCAAACTAAACAGCCATTTCTGTTCTTGGAGGGAGAATTTAATCCATTGACATTTAAAAAACTATTGATAGAAAGGGCTGTTGTGCCATTATATTGTGTAGGATTGTTGTTAAAATTGGGGATTTGGTTTGTGTAATTGCTCTTTGAGTAGCTCATTTAGGGTTAGTTTGGTTAGCACAATTATTGTGAGTTCTCTTTTGTCTGAAAATGTTTTTAACATCCCCTCCCATGTAAATGAGAGTTTTGTGAGGCAGTGAACTCTAGATTGAAAGTTTCTTTCTTTCAGTAATTGAATATGTCATTACATGTTTTTCTTTCCTGTATTGTTTCAAATGGAAGATATGGGTTGATTCTTAGGTTGTTTCCTTTATACTTGAGATTTCTTTTCTCCCTTACTGCTTTAAAGAGATCTCTCTCTCTCTCTCTCTCTCTCTCTATCTCTCTCTCTCTCTCTCTCTTTGATTTTTGCTATTCAGTTTACCAAATATCTTGGTATTGTTCAGTTATGGTCTATTTTGTTTGGAACTCTTTTTGTCTCTTGGATTTGTAGAGAAACCTCTTTTACAAATGTGGGGAAGTTCTCTGCTATTATCTCCCTCACTTCTTGTTCTTCTCCTTTTCCATTTTCTTCCTCTTCTGGAATTCCTATAATTTGGAGATTATTTTTCTCTTTGTTCATTAAATGTCTTACATTTTCTTCCAGAGTTTTGTCTCTCCTTTCTTTTTTGACTTCTTTATCCCAGCTTTCCTGTAATTTGTCTGCAAGTAAGCCTAGGTGTTTCTCCATCTGTGTAATTCTACTATTATGGTTTGCTAACATTATTTTTAGTTCCTTCAGTTCCATTTGTATGGATTTTCTCATCTACTGAAAGAATTCTTCTTTGAGTTGGTTGAATCATTAATTTATAGATTTCTTAATTTTACAGGCTAGAGACTCCTTGATTTCCACTGCTAAATCTTCAAGTGTTAATGTTAGGTCCTCATCTATAAGGTTCAGGTGTTTGGGTGGACTTGGAGATTTGCCAGGATTTCTCTCCCTATCCCCCAAAATATATGCCTTGTTTAGCTTCCCCCCATTGAACTTTTTTTTTGGGGGGGGCACACCCAGTGACGCTCAGGGGTTATTCCTGGCTATGCATTCAGAAAGCGCTCCTGGCTTGAGAGACCATATGGAATGCTGGGGAATCAAACCCGGTCCCTCCTAGGTCAGCGCGTGCAAGGCAGACACCCTACCGCTTGCGCCACAGCTCCGCCCCCCCCCCCCGACCCTCCATTGAACTTTTGTAGTTAGTGATTTAGAGTGCTGGATTTCTTAGGCTGCTGGACGAAGTGCCAAATCCAATCTGCCAAGAAGTCTATGATATAAATTAAAATGACTTTGCGTAGACACATTAGCGTCCGTGTGGTTTGGGAAAATGAGGACTGAAGGGAAGGAAGGAAAGAAGCTATTCCTTCCCCAGCATCAAACTGGCTGGCCCCAAAGTGCAAATGAACAATGCTGGCTCTGGAACCCAGAAGGAGAGTGAGGGAAGGCTGGAAAGGAGAGGAGGTCCCGTTTGTTCGAGCTCGGTAGAGGGGAGTAGGACTGGAGCCTCCCTGTTCCCCACTTAGACACAGACCTCACTTTTCCCAGGAAACAAAGATTCAGCAATTCGCACATAGGTTTATATATATATATAATCTTTATTTAAGCATCATGATTACGAATATGATTATAGGTGGGTTTTAGTAATAAACAGAACACCCCCCTGCACCAGTGCAACATTCCCATCACCAATGTCCCAAATCTCCCTCCTCCCCACCCAACTCCCACCTGTACTGTAGACAGGCTTTCCAGTTCCCTCATTCATTCACATGATTATGGTAGTTCTCTGTGTAGTTATTTCTATAACTGCACTCACCACTCTTTGTGGTGAGCTTCATGAAGTGAGCTGGAAGTTCCAGCCCTCCTCTGATTGTCTCTGAGGATTGTTGCAAAAATGACTTTTATTTTTCTTAAAACCCATAGATGAGTGAGACTATTCTGCGTCTCTCTCTCTCCCTCTTACTTATTTCACTCAGCATGATATATTCCATGTACATCCATGTATAGGAAAATTTCATGACTTCATCTCTCCTGACGGCTGCATAATATTCCATTGTGTATATGTACCACAGTTTCTTTAGCATTTGGTCCATCTTTTGGGAGAAAAAAAAGGGTATCTTATGGTACAAAAAAATATGGTAACCAAATGAAAAGATAATGAAGTTTTTTTTTGGGAGAGGGGATGATAAACTTTTAAATAAAAATTTTGAGGTTGATTTCAGAACTGAGGCTGTTGTGTGGTGCTTGTCTTTATTGCTGTGGTGCTAACTAGATATTTAATTTGATATTTCTTTCTGTATTGTGGTGGTGTTTCAATAGCCTTTTTCACATCCTCTCTCAAACTGAGGTTGAAATCCTCTGGAAGGACTTTACCTATTTTTAGCATATTTGACTTTTTTTTTCTTATTTTGTACCCCAATCTATTGCTTTTCTTTCCTTCAAAGAAAACCACATAACTCGATTTATCTAGCTCCGCTTCTTAAATAGAGGGGGAAATAGGGGAGAGTACCAGGACCAAACAGATATATGATCACTAATAGTGAGCTGGACAAAGAGGGGACCACCTACTCTAGCAGTCCTGGGGGTGATGGTGGGGTATATAGGTTCCAGAAGAAGAACTGGGATGGGGGAGAACAAATTTGGTGATGGATAGTCTTCTGATTCAATGTTGATATGTACCTAAAATACTACTGTGAAAGATATGTAAGCCATTATGATCAAAATAAAAATTTAAAAAAATAAAATAAAATAAATTTGAGGCTGGCATTGTTTTGGGGGGTGTTTGGGTCACACCCATGGTGCTCAGAAGTCACTCCTGGCAGGCACGGGGGTGGGGGGGAGAGGGGAAACTATGGGATGTGGGGATTTGAACCACCGTCTTTCCTGGATTGGCTACATGCAAGGCAAATGCCCTACTGTTGTGCTATCTCTCCGGCCCCTGAGGCTCGCATTGTTTTATAATCTGTGATCAAAATCTATACCAACTATTCAAAATATATTATCACTGTGGATAAATACTTTTAATCAATAAGTATAACATGTTGCTTTTGGAATAACAAGTCAGTCTTATTGTATACTTCCTATAAAGCTAGGATTTATAAACTTGATGTTGTATCAGGACATCACAGTGGCATAACTACTAAAGACTCATTTGTTCATCGCAGCCCGCGTGCTGTTTGCGGCCCTCCATACAACATTTTGTGGCCCTGCCCTAGAGGAATCTTTTTTCGTTTTGTTTCATTTTAGTTGTTTGGGTCACACTCCCCAATGTTCAAGGCTTACTACTGACTTTGCACTCAAGGATCACCCCGACTTTGCCTCCTGCGGCTCTCAGGTAAATTGAGTTTGAGACCCCTGATTTAAAGTCTTACATGATCTGAGTTCAATCCAGAGTAATCCCAACTAGTTTATACCTATTTTTCTTGGTACAAAGGATATGAAAAATAAGGCCTATTTTACAAAAGCATCTCAGATGAACAGGTGATTTCTTAATTGAATTAACATATAATTAATAATTCTACCTATACTTCTTCAGAATAAGATTTGTTAGGGTGATAGAGCCCAGTAATTACATAAAACTTAAGATTAAGACTTCATCACTAATATTTTAACTCTACTCCTATTTTTTTTATAAGTATTTTACTTGCTTGCAGTAACATTCCTATTACTGATCAAAAAAATATTGGGCTTTATACAATTCTGAAAAGGATTTAACATTGTTGGCTCCAGATTGTACTTTAACCATTGCCAAAGATGTTAAACTTCTTATCAAAAACCTCTTAAAATCTTTAGTGTTATTAGTACCCATTATTTATCATCATATCTAATTATATTTCTTAATCTATCTTAAATAATATAAATTTTTAACCCACACTATATTTATGAATCAACATTAGCCTAGGTGTTTTCTTTTTATTAGCAGTCTCAAGCTTAATTATCTATTCCTTAAACCTACAAGGCATCATATTTAAATATTAATTGGGGCACTATGAACAATAGCACAAATAATACTTCCTGAAGCAACACTAGCAATTATCAGTTACAATCAGTAACTTTCTTATTATTTGTTATATTAATAAATAGGTCATTTATACTCTCAACACTAATCACTCTCCAACAGTATCTATGATTAATTTTTCCCCTCATGACCACCAACCTCAATATGATTCATTTCAACCCTGCCAGAAATGAACCAACCTTTGATCTATCAGAGGAATCAAAACTCCTTTCTAGCTGCAGAGTTGCATAAACATTAAGTCCATTCACACTATTCATCCTAGCAGAATATTCCAACATTATCATAATAAATATTTTCACAGAAATCTTATTCCTATAAACATTTCACAGCCCATCATGCCAGAATCTTATTCAAATAAGCTTACCATAAATACTCTATTCATAACAATTTCTTTCACATTAGTTCAAGTATCTAATAACTTCAATCTGAATAACATATCTTTTATGGAAATTACCATTAACACTAGTAATTTGTATGTCACATATTATTATCTATCATTCTAACATACATTTCACTGCAAATATATACTTATTAAGAAATTGGGAGAAACTACTTCCTTATCTGAAACAGTCTATCCTCCTTTAGAAACCCTTCATTCCTGCCGCACATACACACATATCCCTAGTAGTGGAATGTCTGCTATTTCCTCCAGACTTTTCCACTGAGTCACATTTTGCTGATGTATATGTCAAAAAAGTTTATTCTTAAAATACACCTGCATCTTTTTGTCTCTAATGGAAGTATTCTCATTAACAGGAGCTTTGGCAATCAAGAATGTGGAGAGAAGGAAGCAAGTCATTGTGGTAGAAGTTGGAAAGGTTATAGAAAATCCATATAGAGGGTGCAGATCAGAAACTGTTCTGCTCCAATGCCCAGAAACAAGGGTGCTGAGAAAAATCCTGGGTCATTCATTCCATACCACTGACCTTTCCAGGATAGGTTCACAGGTTTTTCTGTGACTTTTCATAATTCTCTCATCTTGAGTTCCCCAGGGGGATTTAAGGGTCCTTCCTTCTAAAGCAGTCTAAGAGGGTGTTATGGGAAGACTGTATTAACACAAGAATAGAGAATATTCATTGCTCTGTGGATTCTGAACTCCATGTGGATCAGTTTCAAACGATGTCCCGCCACTATCAAAATACAGACTCCTTCAGATGACTTCATCTTATTTGCCTTCTTTCTTTTTAAACTTGTCCACAAACAAGTTCCAATTAGTTGGGTTTGCGGTAATAAAAATATAATTTCTATGAGGATGGGGCTCATGCCTCATTCATTTCTATGTCCCCAGGGCTAGGCCTATGCCTGGAACATTATTGCTGCTCCTTAATGCATAAACAATGCTATTGTTGAAATTGTTCTACTCCAAATGATTTAATCTGTGACTAATCCCTGTTTACAGGGATGTAACAATGGATCCTTTGTTACAAACAACTTATGATGGAGGAAAAATATGAAATAATTCTAAAAATACTACTTATTTTAGTGTCAAGATCTGCATTAACATCATTATTTATGTAACTTGGGAACCTTAAGCAACTAATTTCTCTATGAAAGTTATTTCATTTTATAAGATTATATAGTGACAACATTGTGTGAGAAATGATAAACCCTTTCTCTTTGAAAATCATGCTACATTTTTTTTATTTTTATTTTTTTGGTTTTTGGGCCACACCCGGCAGTGCTCAGGGGTTACTCCTGGCTGTCTGCTCAGAAATAGCTCCTGGCAGGCACGGGACCATATAGGACACCGGGATTCGAACCAACCACCTTTGGTCCTGGATCGGCTGCTTGCAAGGCAAACGCCACTCTGCTATCTCTCCGGGCCCAATCATGCTGAATTTAACCTATATATTAAATACACACAGGTCCAGCTTTCATGAGATTTGTAACAAATATTATTACTTGTAAACAAGCATTATTAATTATTATCAACAAATATTATTAATACTTGCCTAACCAGCACTAATTATTGCCTTGGTAGTAATCATTGGTAAATATTTAGTGCCTGTTTTTGAGAATACTTCTACAAGAAATATGATAACTGTTATTTGTATGCAGAAATCAGGCCAGACTTATTTTATTTCCAGATTAAATTTTCTTTTATTTCTTATTTAGGCTACACCTGGGGTGCTCAAAGGTGCTCAAGGTTCCTGGCTCTGCATTCAGGAATCCCTCTTGGTGGGCTTAGGGGACCCTATTGGATGCCAGAGATCAAACCTGAGATAGTGGTGTACAAGGCAAATGCCATCCCTGTTGTACTATCATTTAGACCAGCTAGGTATAATTTCTATATCTGTGAAAATGTCAGAAGAGGAAGTAAAGGCCTTCCCACATTCTTAAGTATCTCAAGTACCTCTACAGAATGAATTCTCCTATGATTACATTGAGGGAAGCAAAGGACTTCCCACACTCCTTACATGCATAAGGTTTCTTTTCAGTATGAATAATCCTGTGTGGAGTAAGGTTTGAAGACTGAGTGAAGTCTTCCCACATTCCTTAAATGCATTCGGGTTTCTCACCAAGATAACTAGTCAAATGTCTCTTAAGCCATAATGAATGGAGGTCTTCCCACACTCTGTACACTTATAGGGTTTCTTTCCAATATGAGTTATGCTATGTTTAATAAAGTCTGAGGAATAAGTGTAAGCCTTTCCACACTCCTTACATACATAAGATTTCTCTCCAATATGAATATTCCAGTGCCTAATAGGGTATGAAGATTTAATGAAGGACTTCTCACACTTTGTACATGTATAAAGTTTCTCTCCAGTATGAATATTCCTGTGCCTAGTAAGGGCTGAGCAGTAAGTAAAGGCCTTCCCACACTCCTGACGTGTGTAAGGCTTCAATCTTGTATGAATTTTCATGTGCCTAGTAAGGTCTGGACAGTTAATGAAAGCCTTCCCACACTCCTGACATGTATGACATTTCTTTCATGTCTGGAGTTCCTTAGGGTCATTTAGGTGTGATAGTTGACTCAGAGCATTTCCACCTCGATGATGGTTAGAGGGTTCCTGTGCACTGGGGGTGTCTGAAGACACACCACAGTGCCGAGCACATGGGCAGCACCCCCATAACATACTCAGGCAGCTCCACTCTACAGGAAATGTGCTTGTGAGCTTGTCGCTCTGAGGGACTCAAAGCAAAGGGCAGCCTCACCGCGGAGGTCAGAGTACCGGGATTGAATGTAGCAGACTTGGAGGTGTTGTGCCTGGTGGTTGGCACATCCACAGCGAGGATGCTCTCTTTACTCTGGCCCCCTCTAGAAGAGATGTCCCAGAATCCTCACTCCCATTAAGATCCGGGCAGAATGGTGCCCTCCAGGCTGTGACCCACAGCACAGAATCCAGTGAGGCTGGGGTTGCTTCTCTGGGACAGGACTTCTCAAAGTACATTCTATTTTCTCCTGCCTGTCTGGATTATTTCTGAAGAGCAGCAGCAAGGTCTTTGCAGGAAGCCCTGGCCGGGACCCTGGAGTTCTGGGGCATTCAGTGCGGGCCTTTAGATGGCTGGAGAGAAAATCGTTGCTCCAAACACCCCTGCACCCTCGGGGACCCCCTCTTGGTCTGCAGCAGTGGCCTTGCTGGCTGATCTCAAAGCTTAGCCCCCCCCCCCCCAACCTCCCACTCATTGTTAAACTTCCCCCTTTCCAAGCCCACTTTCTCCACCTGTGTTCTGCTTCCCTCACCAATACCACTACTTCCTATCCATTCCTAAATATTTTCAGGCACACCTTTTCTAACTGTTGCCTTTCAGTCCTCTCCTTTATAGTTCTTTCTTATAACTTGGTTCTTTCTATTCAGCAAACCAGCCACATCACACGCCTAACCCAGATGCCAAAGCTGGGCATGAGGACTGATGAAAGTGATACTGGCACTATTTTCTGAAAGATTCTAGAGGCTCACACTATAGTTTAGGGAGTTGGCATGGAAACAAAATATTAAAGTAATCATGTGGCAATAGAGATATTTTAAGCTACTATGAGCATAAATATGGTCAGGTATTTCACATCTGGCCTAAAGTCATTACCATCCTTCTTTATTCTCTTCATTGTGGCATGTGAAGTGATATGATTATCACAAGAACACATATACATATGTATTTTTCTATCTATCATACTTGATGCTCAGTGTTTTAACTATACTATTTTTTATTCACACAACAATTCAGAGATAACAATTTTTTACAAATGAGAAAAGAGCGATATTCTGTGACTTACTTTTAACCACCTAGCTACTAAACAGTCTCTACTTAATGAACATGCCCTTAGTTGCAAAGAATAGTAACAAAATCTCTCAAACTGAGTTAAATAATTCAGGATATTATAACTAAAATAATCCAGGATATATGTGTACAAAAGACATATACATATATATGTCTATAAAACTGAAAGTACTAGGCTGAGTTTCAGGAAAAGTCTGGTCCAGTAGTACCTCAGTGATATAACCATGGGTTCATGTTCCCCATCATTGCACATTTGTCTTTTTTCCTATAAGCTTTATCTTTAAGCAAACTGTTATGATACTAGAATGTCTATTGTTGAACCTTGTCTTTCATGCCTTGTGTTTTTGACTCGGGTGAGAAAAATCTCTTTTCTAAGAATTCAGCAAAGATTTTATGCTCCTTCTGAATGATGTCACTTCTTTTCCTGAAACAAACACTGACTCTAGGAGAATGTGATACTTGTAGATAATGCATATTGCTTCCTATACAATAGACTTGATGGAGAAATATATGTCAATACTCAGAACAGTGCTGGCATTTAGAACTTCTCATAAAGGTTTGTTGTTTTTGCTATTAATAACTGTTATACATCATTGTGAGTGGAATTTAAGAGCAATTCTTATAAGTGCTTAAAAGAGAATTTTATAATACGACTATTTACATAATCCCAAATTCACATTAAATTCTAGAGTCCTTTGTGTTAATATTGGTAGATAGGGCCATTAAGAAATTCTTGGGTCATTAACTCAAGAATTGCATTAATCTTTATAAAGCAATTATTGCTCTTCATTGTCTTCATTAATAAAATTATTGCTCCATAAAAATAAATATTCAGAGAGATACCACCACCAGGTATCAGGGTACACTTGTGAGGATACAGGGAGAGGACACTGTCCCTGAATCAGGAAAAAAGGCCTCCCAAGAAAGCAATCATGCTGGAGCCTTGATATGGGAATTTTCCATCTCTATAACTGTAACCAATAAATTTTTCAGTTGTTTGTAAGCTTCTAAGCTAGTGATATTGTATTATTGAAGCCTGAATAAGATGATGATGATAATGATCTACCTTCTTATATATTCATGTACTCAACCTTTACTCATTTTTCAACAATTATGTATAGAATACCTGTGCCAGGCCCTGCTCTAAGTGGAAAGGACAAATCTGTGTATAAAACAACGTTCATGTTTTCCTGGAGGTGTCATTCTATTAGATTAGTAGATAGATATACGATGAAAATAAAAATGGAATATGTACCATGAAGAAGAATAAAGAGTGTGGCAATACAGAGAGACATGGGGGACACAAATATGGACAGTAACTGAAGACCTCACTCACAAGTGATTTCTGAGAGGCTTGAAAATTATGGAAATTATGGGAAAGCAGCATTCCCAGAAGTGTTTTGACTAATGCAGGGTTTCCACAGTGTAGTGGTTAGCACATTCACTTGACTCTAGTGCTTTGATTCTTATACGTCTTTCAGCCATCTCAGAAGTTAAGGGAGTCATAAGACATTTATAATCTTGTCTTCAGTTCAAGGTGAACACTTCACTGCTAAGTGTCTGGAAGTCATTCCAACACTTCATGGATTTTAAGGCTCTAAAACCATGGTCATTGCTTAACCAGCAGTAGTAAACCAATTTTCTTTTTTCCTTTACCATCACACATTAGTGCCTTAGTGGAAATCTTTGCTTCCTGACTATCAAAGTTTCTCAGAAAGGTGGTATCCAGTTATTCATTTCTGTACTAAAATGGAGAGCTTTAATTGGAGCAAAATTAAAGGCAGGTAGAAGAACATTTACAAACAATATTTTTGACAATTTATCTGTGGATTCTAGCAGGTTATAAAGAGAGTATGCCTGTATACATCTTTCATTAATGCCGTTTTTATTAGTTTGGAATTATATTGGATATAGATGCAGCCTATTTAAAGTTAAATTCTGATGTGTATATGAGGCCTGGATGTTGAGGTGACTGAAGGCTTCATTTATTTTTTAGGCCTATCTGGAAAAATGATAAGGTCAAGAGTCTATTATAAAATTAAAAGGCATGGTCAGTAGTCTTAGTTGTCAGACTGCTCTGTTGTTTTCTACAGATATGCTGTGGAGTTGGAGTAACATTGATTTTGTGTAAACACTGACCAAATGTCAGGCATTAGTCATGCTGGATTATGAGTAACTATGAACAGGTAATATCATTGCTTTTCAGGTGTGTGGAAGTGGTAAAGCCACAAGGATAACCTACATATGATTAAAACAGACACCAGAATTTGTGTGTGCACTTGATTCATAGTATTTACAAGAAGGTATTCTCTGGCATCATAAAAATGAGGGCATCATTCATATATTTATTTTATTTTGTTGCTCCCTACTCTGAAATACATGATTCTCCATTTAATACTAAATAAAATTGCTTATTCCTGAAGGGATTATTCCAAAAGAGAACTCACCATTTTATTTCCTTTAGTTTTCTTTCTTTCTTTTCTTCTTTTCTTTCTTTCTTCTTTCTTTCTTTCTTTCTTTCTTTCTTTTCTTTTCTTTTCTTTCTTCTTCTTTCTTTCTTTCTTTCTTTCTTTCTTTCTTTCTTTCTTTCTTTCTTTCTTTCTTTCTTTCTTTCTTCTTTCTTTCTTTCTTTCTTTCTTTCTTTCTTTCTTTCTTTCTCTTTCTTTCTTTCTTTCTTCTTCTCTTCTTTCTTCCTTCCTTCCTTCTTCTTCCTTCCTTCCTTCTTCCTTCCTTCCTTCCTTCCTTCCTTCCTTCTTCCTTCCTTCCTTCCTTCCTTCCTTCCTTCCTTCCTTCCTTCCTTCCTTCCTTCCTTCCTTCCTTCCTTCCTTCCTTCCTTCCTTCCTTCCTTCCTTCCTTCCTTCCTTCCTTCCTTCCTTCCTTCCTTCCTTCCTTCCTTCCTTCCTTCCTTTCTTTCTTTCTTTCTTTCTTTCTTTCTTTCTTTCTTTCTTTCTTTCTTTCTTTCTCCTTCCTTCCTCTTCCTTCCTTTCTTTCTCTTTCTCTCTTTCCTTTTATTTTGAGAAGCTTTATTCAGTAGTGCCACTGACATTAAGGATTCTGAAGTTAAAGCATGCTTGGTCTTTATCATTTCACTATATTAATTCTTCTAATCAGAATAAATGTTGTTGCAAGATTTTTGATAGTTGCTTTTATATTCTATAACAATACTTCCTAAAGACTAGAATACTGAGTCTTATATAACCTTCTCACCAACATCTAGAGAAAGCACTCTTTGGTCTTTGATGTTTGTCACCAAGAAAGACAGTTATACAGTATGCTGTCAGTTGCCTAGAAAATCTCAAGTTTCTGTTCAAGTGTATACTTTTTTGCTGAAGATCTTTCTATAAACTCAGGACAATACTAATTTTCTACTCATGCAGCTGATGACACACAGGATTGCAGGAGATGTTGGAAATAGTTGACATAGATTCAAATGCAGACATGCAACAATCAACATCCACTACTGCACCTGTACTGCAATTATCTGTTGATCCCCCACCTCTGGTATATAGAAATATACTCAAAAGTTAATACTCATCAGCTCCCAAACAGCCCCACACAATTAAGTGTTTAATAAAATTTTACATTAGACATAAATGAATAAATGAAGTATCATCTGAGTACCAATGGTAACCAGAAAGTTTTTCCAGACTGAGGATCTGAATGGGTTTAAATTTCTGTAGAGGGGAAATGGTATCTGCTGACCTCTGCTCAGTGACCCACATGCAGCCTTTAGACTTCTCATCAGTCATCTTGTTACCTGAAACCCTGATACCCTTAGAAAATGGCTCTTAAGAAGAAATGAGCAAAGGGCTGGAATGAATGAGTGGAACATGAAAGAAAATAATAATAAAATAATAAGATACTGAATGTCAATGAATTAATAGGTATTGGTAGTTTGAAATGAGGGAAAAACCCTGAACTGCAGCTCCAGGAACCATAAATACAAAAAAAATGATAATTTTTGAAGTTTTTTTACTTGCCCTGTCTATTTTTTATTTATTTTTTCTAAGATAAAAACAGGGAAAAGGTTTGTTAAAAAGATACTATAATGAAGAATGCAGCAGAATCTGAAGAAAGCAAAATAGAAGGTAGCAGCACTAGACAGTGTGTGTGGGGGGAGAGAGGCCGGGAAATAACATTTCTGCAAGCTGGCCTTGAATATAAAAGAAAGTCTCTGTTTAGAGATTTGTGTTCCTGCTATTATGAGTGCAGGAGAAAGTCATCCTGGTCAAACAACCTGTCTAGGCTAATAGTGCCACAAGCATTGCAAGCGCTATCTTTACACGCTTCCTGATTTAATGATGCCATGAGCATTGTAACCGCTATCTTTGCATACCACCCAAATCAATGATGCTCTGTGCCTTGTGATGGCATACCATCTTGTTGCTATAATGTCTAACTGTACTACTTACATTCTGTTTCCTGCTTAAAGTTTACCCTTAAAAGCCTTGTCCCTACCTTCAATAAAAAAAAGTCCATTGCTCTGACAATGCTTCCCTGTGAGTGGTGTGTGGCTCACAATCTTCCCTTTCTTTCCCGAGTCTAGCCTCTGAAGCTATGGGCTGGAAGAGACCCTTACTCATCCTTGCATCAGCCTCATGGGGGGTGGCTGGCACCAGAGGTGTGAAGCACAACAAAAAAGCACTTGCCTTAAGTATAAAGCCTAGGTTAGATCACCAGCACTACAAAAAGGAAAAGAGACAGCACTGATGTGGGACAATTGGACTTTAGTTTTGTCTCTAGTTATTTGTAGCTTGTGATCCTGGGAATTTGCCTCTGCTTCCAAGCCTCCATTCCTTCATCTCTAATATGGGATAAAATTTCTCTCTAGTAAAGTTTTATAAGGTATACATGAGATATTAAGCATGAAAAATACCTTTAAAATGCTGTTTTATACAAATGTGAAGTAATGCTCCCACTTCAAAAAACAAGAGATGATGAGAAGATAGGCATTAAAAAAAGAATATATATTACTTTAAAGATAAAAATTAGTGGTTAGAGACATAGCTCTGCCTTAGATCAAATCCCTTGCCAAACTAAAGCCCTGTTTTATCCTTGGCATTGCAAAACTTAAAAAATAAATAAATAAATGTATTAAGATTTATTCTCATCTACAATATGCCCTTAGTATAAAAAGTTCACAAACTCAAAAGCCCAGAAAATGCACCTTAAAATTTCTGTCCTGTCTTTTATTTTAACTTTGTGATATGACATGTAATTCTTGCGATTTTGGGGTCAGTTTGTAAGGTCAGTGTTTGAAACCATTTTTCTTAGTAACCTTAATGGTGTCACAGTACTAGAAGAACCTTAATGGTGTCATATTGGCTAGCACTTGTCTCTGCTTCCATTCATAATAACATATATTTCTTATCATTGTACCTCACCTGGCTTCCTTAGGACTATTTCCTATTGGAATTTCTTTGACAAAAAGAATTTCATCACTCTGTATGTTGGAACCTAGGTGGGGCATATACCTCTGCCTGATCAAAAGAGAGACTAGTCCTAAAGTGTATGTTTCCAGAAATCAGGGCTCCAGAATAAATTATCTAAAATAAAAATTTATTGAAAGTGCTCCTCAAAGGCCTTGGGTATTTGGCAAACACTCACTCTCAGTATGCCAAGAGAGACCTGGACAGCTCTTTCTTGGCTAACATGGGTCCTTTAATTCCAAGCCTCTTTTTTTTTCCTCTGTTAAACCATCAAACAATGTGTGTACCATTATCTGAGAGAAGCAAATAAATACACCAGATCTCAGAATTCCTGGAGACAGTTGTTTCTTAAATACACACCATTTTTCTTTCATTCTGGTCTTTTATTTAAACAACAATTACAATGTTATAATAATATTTAGATTATTGGTTTGGGCAGTTTGTATCCTTTATAAGCATATGGAGGGATATAAGCCTATAAACAAATGTGTAAATGAATTTGAGCTCTGAGCACAGTCTAAATTTATATAATTGAATACAGCACAGAGTCAATTAAATTCAATGAAATCATACTGTGTATGTTCATAGTGACTTATCTTGTACTAATTTGCAGATCTAAAATAAAAGACAATACATACAGTGTAATGTAGAGCCCAGGTGTTATATTTGGCCAAGAATGCCATAGGATATATGGCATATGAGAATGAAAAGAAAATAAACTTATTAAGGATGAACAAGGCATTAAGCATTAATCATTTAATCCTCCCATCTCTGAAGCCCCCACTGGCAAGATAAGAATCAAACCTTACCAATGATTAATTGAATAAGTTTGCAACGTGCCTGGCACATGGGATGCCAATGATTTGTGAGTTTAAACTGGAACTATCTTTACAAGAGTGACTGCCACCAGCTCCATTTTAATCACAATCACATTGCCTCCTTGAGAGACAATGATTATTAACTCTATCTATCATTGTTCCAGTGTGCCATTTAATGACAGGGATCAGAAACACTACCACTACTATTTACGATCATAATATAAATGTATGTATAATACATATGATATTAATTTCATTCAATCACAAGAAAGGGACTTAGGGATGACCTAAGAAGCTATTTCATTTTCTTCACTTAACAAGTAAAATATCAAAGGCACAGTCTGAATTAGTGCACTAGTCATAAAAGGCCACAAAATGAAATACTTAATAAAACATTAGATGCATTTTGAAACATGAAAGAATTGTGTGCTTTCAATATTGCCAACTACATTTCAGATTATGTCAAGAAGTAATTGTTTTGATTGACTTTATAATAAAATACATATTTAACAATCTAAAATAAAACTGTTACCCAAGCCATGCCCCTCACTCTCTATCCCATTTTTGAAGAAAATAGATAATATTAGAAATATTTTGTAATAAAATGCAATAAAGTAAGCACAGAGAAAATTTCAGTAATTTGTCCAGTGACTGAAATAGATAGTAATTCAATCATTTATACTATCAATTCATACTCACAAAGCACACACAATGGGTGGCCAACATTGAGACCTGGGTCTAGTCAAATTTCTGAAACTCTAAAATTTAAGAATATTATCCCCAACTTACTTCACTGATTTATCTTATTTCCTGCCTCCTGTGAGTTTCTTCATTTGCCACTCTTGCTGTAGTGAGTTATGAAAGATAACACATTGGTTTCTACATATATATTTAAGGATATAAAAGAGGGCAATCAGGCAAACATTCATTAGAATTTCAACTGTAGAAAAAGTTGATGCTAAGCATTTCAAAATTTTGATTGGTGATGGTGCTGGAGTGATGGTGCATCGGTAGGGTGTTTGCCTTGCATACTGCTGACCTAGGACAGAGGACCTCAGTTCAATCCCTTGGCGTCACATATGGTCCCCCAAGCCAGAAGCAATCATTTCTGAGTGCATAACAGAAGTAACCCCTGAGCATCACCAGGTGTGGCCCAAAAAACAAACAAAAATTTTTCAGTTGGTGATCTTAAGTTTTATTTCATGGGCCAAGTTACTAGATATCCAGTGCTTCTCAAAGTGCTAATGATAATTATAAACCACTCTAAGAGGTAACTTCCTGCCCAGTCTCTCTCTCTTCTTTGCCACCAACTTGCATCTTGATTAGCATCAATATACTCTCCCCTTCTCATAAATTCTCCAAATGTTCCCTTTCCTGCCTTCTCTTCATTCCTCACATAACTCATATCAATGCTAATTTTATCATTTCAACTAAACACAATCTTCTTAATGAAGAAACAAGCCTGTTGCTCAATTAGCCCAATAGTCTCTACATATGAATTGAATTGTAGTCCTCAAAAAATACTGGCATTCTGAGCCCTAGTACTTACAAAGAAAGCATGTTTATACATTGAATAGGTGTAGTGTAATTTTTGTGGAAGTCTTTAAGTCAATATGATTTCTGCTATATATATATATATTGCTGCTTATATATATATATAAGCAAAAAAAGAAAACATCATGTGGGGTCGAAAACAGAAGATAATATTAAACTTCAAGTCAAAAAATGCCAAACAAGAAATTCGATGGATTGAAGTACATGATTTGCAAGCAGAAGACCCAGGTATGATTCCCAGAACTACATGGTCTCCTGAGCAAGATGCTAGATGGTGTAATGATCTATGGTTTAAGCATTATACCTCTTAATACTCAGGAGTGACTAATATCTAATATCTAAATATCAAACTGTTGTAAGTCAGTCCCTGAAGAGGTTGACTGATAGAGGGATGGAGGATGAGGCCTTTCTCTTCCAGCTCGGAGCACGCATCTGCCACCCTGTCTAGCCGATGGTTCTGAGGTGAAACGGCGGGTAAACAGCTCGCAGACAATCAGGCTTGTGGAAATATTAGCTTTATTCGGTGGACAAGACTGAAGTCCAAAGACTCAGCCTCAGTTCCAGCAAAAAAGCCCCGGCCTTCCACAGACCCTTGTTTTTATCTCCCAGAATCAGGTACCAACCAATGGTGGGATCAGATACCAACCAATGGTGGAAGCAGAATCAGGTACTACCCTAGGGTGGGGGCAGAATGCCAGGTCACACCCTAGGGTAGGGTACAATCACCGATCAGGTTAGGGTGAGTAACATAGTAATCCCCTAAAATATTTACATACACAACATCAAACTACCCAAATACTCTGAAAATTACAAACAGTGCCAATGATTGTTAAATATGGCCAGAAACTGAAAAAGAGGCTTGGTACAGTCTCTCATCAGTATTCCTAGAAAGAGTCAAGCCTAGTAATATATATGATGTAGCTTCTGATTTTCAGAATTGTGAGAAAATCCATTTTTGTTTTTTTTAAATATCTTTATTTAAACATCTTGATTACAAATATGATTGTGATTAGGTTTCAGTTATGTAAAGAATAACCCCCCTTCACCAGTGCAACATTCCCATCACCAATGTCCCAAATCTCCCTCCATCCCATCCCACCCCCACCTGTACTCTAGATAGGCTTTCTAATTCCCTCATTCATTCACATGGTTATGGTAATTCTCAGTGTAGTTATTTCTATAACTGAACTCACCACTTTTTGTAGTGAGCTTCATGAATTGAGCTGGAAGTTTCAGCCCTCATCTTATTGTCTCTGAGGATTGTTGCAAAAATGACTTTTATTTTTCTTAAAACCCATAGATAAGTGAGACTATTCTGTATCTATCTCTCTCCTTCTGATTTATTTCACTCAGCATAATAGATTCCATGTACATCCAAGTATAGGAAAATTTCATGACTTTATCTCTCCTGACAGCTGCATAATATTCCATTGTGTATATGTATCACAGTTTCTTTAGCCATTCGTCTGTTGAAGGGCATCTTGGTTGTTTCCAGAGCTTGGCTATTGTGAATAGTGCTGCAATAAATATAGGTGTGAAGAAGGGATTTTTGTATTGTATTCTTGTGTTCCTAGGGTAAGTCATTCAGTTTGTGGGACTATATTAAAGCAGCTATAGTAAATGAGAGTTCTTGGCTTCATCAAAATTAAAGTAAGTCATTCATTCCGGGCCTGGCCTGGTAAAGAAAATGACTAGGATTTATTTAAAACAATGGTCTCAAGGAGTCCCATTGGTTTGGTCTATTTTTGATAATCTGGGCGAAATGAGATGAAATCAGAGACTTATTTTTCTTTCCATCTCTTAAATAGAGAAAACTATTTTATTTTTCTCTAAGTCAACTTCTGCCAATCATGCCCAATCTCTATACTCCTAACATCTTGCCAATAGAGCACAGAGAGCAACATGTGTCGATGTTCTGACTCATTGCTCTGTAATAACACCCTCTTCCTTGATAAATCAATACCCTGACCAAAGTGATAGTTCATTTATAACATTAAGCAAAATGGTCATATCCAGAGAAATGAAATGCAACTTATTTCTAAGACCTTTTGGCTTTTGATCTTATTTACCTATCAGGGGTCTCAAACTCGCGGCCCGCAGGCCACAAAGGGCCCTCTGCACAACATTTTGTGGCCCTGCCCTAGAGGAATCTTTTTTTTTGTTTTATTTTGTTTTAGTTGTTTGGGTCACACTCCCCAATGTTCAAGGCTTACTACTGACTTTGCACTCAAGGATCACCCCGACTTTGCCTCCTGCAGCCCACAGGTAAATTGAGTTTGAGTCCCCTGTAAAAAACAAAAAGTATAGCTCTAAATATTGACTAAAAAGAAAATTGATTGAGCAGTGACAGTGAAACAAGGGAAGAAGAAAATGTGGGGTGTGAACTCACCAAAGAAGAGATGACCAGCAGGGCAAATTACACCCTCCTACTCCACTTTGAACTTCCATTATCTCAAGCTGAGAGGTGGAGGAGATGATATGTTTTGTGAATCTCTATTTTAAGGTTGTTGACTTCATTGTCAAGTTTCCAAATTCAAAGAACAAAATCCTCAGTTGCAGTTGTGTTACCTCAGGAGTTGGTTTTATAGCAACATGACTATTTTTAGATGCTGATTTTGAAATTCTTGAGGCATACTATAAGCATTGCCCCATCTACGTCTTACCTGTTTACCAAAATTATAGAGAAAATATAAAGGTCATTTTCACCAATAAACCAAGGCAATGAAAGTTTCTAGTCAACACATTTCAAGGACTCAGGGAATATCTATTAGGCAGTAAAAATAGCAAACTGATTTACAAATAAATCCTTTCTATCACTCTACTCTTCTTTTTTTCCTCATATATATTCTAGGTAGGATACTTTTTATTCAATAAAAATGAATGAAAAATTATAAAATGCAAAGAAGCAAGGAGTAGAAAACAATAAATGCATATCTAAACACTGTAAAGTAAATACCATTAACAATGTGATATTTGTTATTGAATGTTTCTCAGAGCACTCAACTGTGTGTGTGTGTGTGTGTGTGTGTGTGTGTGTGCATATTCTAATTTTCAAATCAACCTTACTCAAAAGAAATTTTTGTAAACTTGTGAAAGCTCTCAGAAGTTTCCAGGAACACACCTTTTCCCAGTTAGAATATATTCTAAATGTAAGTAATATATTATAATTAATGCTGAGTCCCATATTTATATCCTACCAATGAGTGCAATCATTCTATTTATCACTTTCCGCTGATTCTTTTCACTTAGCATAATACTCTCCATATCTATTCAAGTATGAGAAGATTTTATGATTTTATTTTTTCTAACAGTTGCATAGCATTCTGTGTCTAGTAGATATAGTTTCTTTATGCACTCAACTTGTCTTGGACACTTGCGTTATTTCCAGATTCTGGCTATTGTGAAGTGCTGCAATGAATGTAGGAGTGCAGAGGGATTTTCTGCACTCAGTGTTGTGTTGAGAAAAGCAATACTTTAAAAAAATATTTTGTTATTGAGTCCATTGTGAATTACAAGTTTTTTACAGTTGTATTTAAGGTGTTTAGTGACAGTGAATTAGGGCCATTCCAACCACTAGTGTTGACCTCCTTTCACCATAGTTCCCCACATGCATTCCATACTTCCTGGACTAGTAGCCCCCAGGACTACTAGTGTAACAGGTCCATTTTGTGTCAGGCTTGTTGTTTGAATCTTTTGTCATTGACGTTGGCTTGGGTATTTAGATCTGACCTTTTTTTCCCCCATTCAGTATTCCTGAGACCACTTGGCCCCTGGACCCCAATCCACTTTTTTTTCTTTTCTCAATTTTTAGGAAGACATAGAAATATGAGACAGAACAAAATGATTCAAGTTCTATGGTTCTATGGAAAAGCAGGGGTCCCTATCTAGAATATAAGTAAAATTAAAAGAAGAAAAGAAAAAAATGGGGAAGGGAACAGGTGTGATTTTTATTTTTGCATAGCACATCAAACGTTGGGGAAATTAGAAAGAAAATTCCATTGGTCTAACAGGGGTCTTCAAACTACGGCCCATGGGCCATATATTGTATTTATTCCCATTTTGTTTCTTCACTTCTAAATAAAATATATGCAGTATGCATAGAAATTTGTTCATAATTTTTGTTTTTACTATAATCTGGCCCTCCAACAGTCTGAAGGACAGTGAACTAGCCCCCTGTTTAAAAAGTTTGAGGACCCCTGGAATAGATACAGGGTGTTTCTACCCATGAAGCATACTGTAAAAAGACCAACTTCAGGCTTCGGGCATGCTGGTTGTCCAACCCCAATGTCTCTCTTTATGGTCCCAGAAAAAGTTCTGCTCAGTCTCAGTTGACAAAGTCAGTTTTCTGTAGTTAGGAATCTTGAATTTTGTACAGGTCAAGGGATAAAGCCTGAAATAAAGTCTGAGAAAAGCAATTTTTAGTGTTGATTATTTTTGAGAAAGAAGTTCTCTTTGATTATTTTGTTATTTTTTATTTCTAGAAATTCTTAAACTGTAAAAAATAAAGTCAATGACACAAGATTTTCAGAAATCTCAAGGACCTCAGAAAAAATAGGTTTCATTATAATAACATTTTTGCTTAGATAAATCTAATTTACATCTACATTATAAAAGAGTGGGACTAAGGAAATGAAAATAGTTCAGGGGGTTGGTTTGGGATTTTATGGGGATTTTATTTGAATTTTATTTGGACTTTATGGTTTTGGATTTAGGGTGAAGCTCAGGTAGCATTCCTGTGTAGCAACTGCCTTCCTGTGACAGAGAGAGAAGAGAAAAATAGAAACCAACTATAATTTTATTCCTCCTGGAGTATAAGACCTGCCTCCATCAAAAGGGGTTTCTGAGATAAGGAAGAGATAATGTAAATTCTATGTAAATTTCAGGAGGCCCTGGTTCAAGAGTGGAAAGGAAATAGACACAAAGCAGGCAGCATCTATCTCTTCCAGGCTCTTATCTCTGCCACTCCAATCCCCGAGAACAAGCAGGTGCTGCTCTGGTCACTATCCTAGGTTCCTTGCAAAGGTCCAAGTTTATTCTTTTATATCCAGAATGACAAGGGGTGTGTCCAAAGGCGTGTCCAGGGGCGTGACCAGGTTCAACTGTCATTAGAGGGGGATTATCCAAGGAGAGTGACCAAGTTCAACTGCCATGCATCAACATTCCTGATTCTATGCTAGGTTGCTCCTGCAGTTCTCAGGGGACTATATGTGGCATCAGAGATTAAAGAAATTAAGTATTATGAGCTCTTCCATCCCAGTAGTTTGATATTTATATCTCAAATCCTTCCAGGTGAGGTTAACATCCTGGTTGGCATTTCGCCAGGAAACTGAAGCAGATTTCTCTCCTTCTACTCGGTCCAGCAGCCTCCACTAATAGCCTCATACCCACTTCCCTGTCTCAGACTCTGCTTTCTCATTCAATTCTTCAGGCCAACATACTCACCTCTTAAGGGTCTTAGCATCCTAGCATATATATATATTTTAGTGTTGATTTTTATGAGACCAGGCAGTCATCTTCAGGTGGACCATGTGTGGTTTTAGATAAAAAGGTAACAAATACCCTGACTATGTTACAAGGCCAAGAGATAATAGAAGCTTTAAGTCTTATTAATTAAATATGTATCTAGTGATCAATTGGACATCAACTACATTGTACAATTTACTAGGGAAATGTTCAAAAGTATAATAAATTTTCTCTCAGTTGGAGAAACTTATATTGTATAAAGATTTAAGAAATCAAGTTTAGAACATGTTTTCTAAACAAAAATTTATAATAAAATTACTTTAAAATAGACTTTGGGATCAAATGATATTATAGAGGTTAAGGCATTTAGCTTGCATAAGTCCATTCTAGTTGAATTTTAAGTATTGTTCACATTGGTAGGAGTGGCTTCAATTTCTCCCATTTCCCATATAGGCTTTCCTGTAGGAAGTAAAAGTATATTTATCTAAAAATCTATGCATGAGTTTCTCCCAGGTGACCACATAGGGCTTCAAAAACTAGAGATTGCAAAAATGAATAATTCAAGACGATGTATGAGAGCACCAGTGAACAAAAATTGAGACCACAGTGTGAATGTTCTTGGCAGTGAAACCACAATTATACAGTTCCTCTGTGTACAATAATCTGCCTAGGAATTTTGCTATATCAATTAATTTAATTCACACACAATATTGACATGTAGTATCAGCATTCCAATAGGACAGCTAATAAAATCTTACCTTTAGAAAGATAAAGTGATTTACTTAGGGGCTGGAGAGATAGCATGGAGGTAGGTCATTTGCCTTACATGCAGAAGGACGGTGGTTTGAATCCCAGCATCCCATATGATCCCCCGAGGCTGCCAGGAGCCATTTCTGAGCATAGAGCCAGGAGTAACTTTTGAGCACTGCCGGGTGTGACCCAAAAAACAAAACAAACCAAAACAAAACAAAACAAACAAAAATAAAGTGATTTACTCAACAAGTAATAATCATATTGATAAGTCTGGGATTTAGATAGTTATAACTGACTCCAACACTCATACAGCTCTCACTCCTAAATAAAATAGTAGTCTTAGTAAACAAAGTACTAGAGTCATATAACTCCAGATAACACATACACACAAATACGAAAAGACATATATAAGTTATTGTAAAA
The DNA here is from genome assembly GCF_024139225.1 of Suncus etruscus. NCBI lineage: Eukaryota > Metazoa > Chordata > Mammalia > Eulipotyphla > Soricidae > Suncus > Suncus etruscus. The sequence goes on along the minus strand of NC_064856.1, from coordinate 77,812,256 downwards.
TGAGAGATAATTGCCAGGCCAAATAAAATTTGATCATTATGTGGGAAAGTAGCAGAATTACAAGTTATACAACCTTAAGTATTGGTATTGGAATTTGACATAAAAAAGTACATTTTCACAGCAGATCATAGACAACCAAAACTTTTGTCCCGTATGCTCCTTGTGTCTGAGCAATTCCAAGAAGGAAATCTTTATTATTTAGAACTATAGAGATTACACAATAGGCAGAGTGCTTTCCAACCTTTCCTCAATTTGAATTCCAAGCACTGCCAGGAATAATTCCTAAATGCAGAGCCAGGAGTAACACTATGTGTGGCCCCAAAACAAAACAAAACAAAGAAATCTTCATTGTTTAGAAAATGTGCCTAGGAAAAATACTTTATTTAAAGTTTAAATAATGCCTATTACCTTCAAAACACTTTCTTTCAAGAATTTATTAATTTCTATTTTTTAAACATTTACTGACAAATTTTTTGATTGGCTTCCCTCTAGGAGGTAGAACTCAATTCTACTTTTATTCATGTAGACTAGCTAGAAATATGCTTCTAAACTCAATCTGGAAGAAGTTAAATAACTGGAAGACATAAAAAAAACTGACCAAGAAAGTAATCAAGGTTAACACTGCTAACAGTAAGTCATACCGATACCCTTTATATATAATATGATAGAATCCTTTGAGAAAGATACCCCACCTCTGTAGTATTCTTCACTAAATCTCTAATTTCACTAGGAGCCTGATAAAACAGTAGAAAAACCCAAACTCTGTTTAATTCTATAAAATAGCTGATCAATTGGAGCAATATGCTTATAAAAGACAAAAAATAGAAAGAAGAATTAAAAAAACAGAAAACAAAACAAGAACTGTCACAACTGAAAGCTGAGAGAGGAAGACAAAGAAAGTGATACATGCAGATAGGTTTTTTGTTGTTATTATCACAGTGGAGAAAGACAGAACATGATTAGACAAATAACAAATTTCTATTGTGTCCAAAAATAGTACTATAAAAAAAGGGGAACATTAAAAGAAGTAAGGAACAGGGTTGCAATTTTGAATAAAATTTCCAATATTTCAAATAAGTGAATTGCAACAAAAAAAAGCATAAAGGAGATAAGATATCCTACTCCCACCCCAACACACACCTCCATAAGAGAGGAGCTTCTTGCTTTTTAGAAAGAAAAGCCAAGGCCAGGACACAGTCAGTGGCTAACTGGGCTGGGGTGGAGAAGGGAAGGGGATTATAGAAGGAATATTATTCTCATAGGTCACTGTAGTAGTGTTGTTTTCTTATTTTGAGGGTAAGTGAGATTTTTAGTAGAGAAGTGACTTGATTGAACTTCAGTTTTAGAGGTCATACACTACCTGGGGCAAGAATAGAAAGGAAGATGCTTGTGAAAGAAGGCCCTTGGAGCAAGGAAATTATACATGGTCAGTGTCAAGGACTGTTTTGTTGAAGACTTTGTCAGAATTGGTTAAACATTTTGCCCAGTTTGAAACAGAGGAAGGCTCTTCTCTGATTATTCTGGTTGCACATTTACTTCCTAGGTGGTAAATCTGACAAGATCAATTTCTGGGCATCTAGGATCACAAAACTAGCTACATTCCCAGCTACACAAGCCTTAGTCCTGTAGTCATAAGTGACTACTGTATTTTCACTTTCTCTCAAGACATAGAATCATTAAAATATCGTTTGTGGCTTATCCTGTTTTACTCCCTACTTCCAAGTTTCAGTGTACTCCAGTGGGCTCTTTCACTTGTCCTGGGACCAGGGATATGCCTCATTACAGCTTGAAATGTTGGGAATCACATTAAGAAAAGTCATAAAATTGAGGTCAGAGAGATAGTACAGAGATTAGGCACTAGCTTTGCATGAGACTGACTTGGTTCTTGGTCCCTGGAACCATATTTGATCTCCTGCATAATACCAGGAATGACACCTGAGCATAGAGCCATGAGTAAGACCTCAGAACCACAAGGTATGAGCCCTCAGCACCAATGCATATGGCCCAGAAAAAAAAAGACAAAAATAAATAAATAAAAGAAGAGATAAAGGAAGAGAAAAAAAGAAAAAAGAAAAAGAAAAAGAAAGAAAGAAAGAAAGAAAAAGGAAGAAAGAGAAACAAAAATAAAGAAAAAGAGAAAGAAAGAAATCCCATTAAATGAACTGGGTTTGTCCACATAAATTTCTGCTACTTCCACTAACTTCTAATCAAGTCCATTTCCTAGATCCTCTTAATATGATTTCTAACACCATTCTGTGGAGAGTAATATTCTATTAATTATCAATAATTAGTTGAGGGAATCCAGAGCAATAGTATTGTGATAGAGCTTTGATCTTGCACATGGTTGACTGAGGGCTCAATTCCCAGCACCTTGAATGGTCAGCTAAGCCTGCCAGGAGTAATCCCTGAGAAAATAGTCAGAAATAAGCCCTGAGCACCAACCCAATGTGGCTCCAAACCCAGTCAATCAGTCAGTAAGTTGCTGAAGTTCAAACTTACTTCTTTCCAGACTTTTAGAGAAGGCTGTCCTATAGAAATGTATATAGCTTAAATTATCTAACAGCTGTAGTTCAAAGTATTTTTGTAAAAGATGAAATTATTTCAATAATATATTTTATACAAGTTATACTCAAAATCATATTTGAAATATGATTAAATATTTTAGGTAAATAAAATACACCTCAAACACATATCAAAATTAACCCCGTTTAGTAGCTACATGTAGCTAGTAATTATTACTCTGAATAGTTGGATCTTAGTGTCTCAAGCATGAATATTCCTATATTTTTCTAGACATACTAATTTGCACACAACTGTTTTGTACATTTGGCACTAACAGTCTGTAGAACTTTGTGATTTTGGCATTTGATTACCTGATATAAGGGAGGCAAAATACATTAAACTGTGTCCTCACCTGTGATTTATCTTCTTTGTGGGGTTGCTATAAAAAGGAAAGCCTTTTGATTGAACTTAATGTTTGACTGTGTCTTTAGATCACACACACCATCTGGGCCGCTAAGTACTTGAGAAGGAAAAAGATGGTCCAAGAACAAAAAGTCTTCCTGGGACAAGGGTGACAGGATTGTTCTCAGGGTAGGCCCTAGGAAGATTGTGAGATGCCAATGCAGGATAAGCATACCTTTATTTAAACCAGGTTTTCTCTAGTTTCTACTGTCAGTGTAATTTATGGCTCTGGTTTGGTTCATTTTCACCAGAACCATTTATTTCCAGGTTCCATCAAGGGTCTCCATATTGTTTGTCAATGATTACTGGTCTTGATGTGTGTGTGTGTGTGTGTGTGTGTGTGTGTGTGTTTCCTCAGTTAATCCAATCAATAAGGTAGAGAACTTGGATAAAATTTAACAGATGTGTACACTAGAAAGGTTGCATTCAGCACATGGCTGGGAGAAAGCATGCAGGGAAAGAGAATTACTGAGAGGCATCTCTATGTGACTTACAGAGTTTCTTTTATTTCCTCCTATAGTTAAATTCACACTATAACATAAGTAGAGGGCATATTCCTAAAATGCCATGCAAAATTCAATCATAATAGGGATGTTGAGGGTAGTAAAGGAAAGAAAATATAGGTAAGCAAGTTACTGGACTATAAGTCACTTTAGGATTAGGTCTATTTTTGAATCAACCCTCTGTGGAGTAAATAAATAATATAAACACATCATTTTAATGTTCTTTAACCCAAGATAATCAATCCAACTACTTTTACCTTTCACAAAGCTAAGTTGTAGATTCTGAAGACCATATACTTGAACTAGATGCACTTTAAAGTATTTATGTACTTTCATTGAAAAAAAGAGCTAACAAACATTACACATCGTTAGGCCTGAAAAAAAAAAGCTTTAATTAAATTTGGGGGGTATTTACTTGAAAACTATTTTGTCTTTTTCTAGTGCCAAGCTTGGTTCAAACTGTTAGAGATATGAGAGTCTGCTGAGCAAGGAGGGTATTTTTCATTGTTTGGCTTGGTGGATAAAGCTCTGGATAAAAAAAGACATAATAGGCTATTAATCTTCATGTCCTAGGTTATCGCTCACTCACCCTCTTCTTATGAACCCAAATCAGTTTATTTTGACATTCTATATGAACTAGATAATATGATAAATCATGTTTGTTATGTTAGGTGGAAGAGCTTCCCAGCATTACATCTTTGCCCAAGGACTACCACAAATATCTTGAGGTCCCATAATTCCTCAGGTATTATATTGAATGCTTTTATTCACTCTAGGTACTCTAGGTTCAGAATAAATATGCAGAATGATTCATATTTGTAGCAGTGAAGGTCATCAAATTCCAGGAAGTCCAGGATATTCTGAGAAACCCAAGAAAAAAATAATAGTTTGAAAAGCTAGCAGTCAACAGACTTGAGGGTAGACTTTCCTAAATATGGGTAAGGAAAAATTTTCCTCTTAGCTGTTTCTCCCTACTCGAACTACCATACTGCTTCCTGGAAGTTTCTTTCAGTATTCTTAAAATCTAAGTCAGATCTGCTCAGACCCTAATTCACAGATCCTAATTCTCTTTACCCTTTTCTGAAAGAAATATAAATACTTTCCTGAGGCTAGGTTGTTTTCATCTGACCCTAAACTATCATTTTAACCTCATATTATTTTACATGTCTTCATGTCTTCTGGGTGACACCCCCACCCATTGGACATCTTATTATCCTTTGAATTCTTATACACTTACCCTCTACATTTATGTTTTAAGATATAATTCTTTGTCTTCCTGGTCTACTGAAGTCCTTCTTATTCTTTAATAGCTCCCTCAAAGAGCTCCTCAAGTATCTATCACTCACTAAAAACACATACAATGTTGCTTTAACCTTATTATTGCTTAGATTTAGTTTTGAATTTATTGTATATGTCTGTTCCACTCTACTCTGGAGACTTCAGATTGGAATCATGCATTATGTCTTAGTATCTTAGTAACTTTCTTTTCCCATAGCTTCCATTTATATGCTTTCGATCATGGCAGGTTATGCATGTTGGATTTAGAAATTGGGTGTTAGGTATCTTACTTAATAAAGCATTCCAATAGTATTGGTGGAATAGGATTTTGACATATGCTTCATGAGTTAAACAGGGAGGACTATTTGGAAGAAAATATTAGGGAAGAAAGAACAATTGGGTATAATTTACATTTTAAAGGCAATGTATTGGGGAAGAGCCTACAAGTGACCCACAGTATCATGCTCTACTTGTCTTTTGTTAATAATAATACCCAAGGCATAGAAGAGTTCTGACTATCCAGCTAAAGACTATTTTGCTTAATTATTCTTGAAAACAAGTATCCAGGGTTTAACCAAAGGAATTTAAACAGAAGACTTGAGCTTCACTATTTGTGTACAGATAAAATGTCCTTTTATCTTTCTACTGTAAGTAGTAACAAAGCACATTTGCTCCTAAAGACAAATTTCTAGTTTTATGGAACCACCTGCTTTACCTGCAGCCTTTCCAACTTTAGTGCACTGATAACGTTATTCTTCCAGTTGCTTAGGTAACTTAGAATATCCTTGCTATCCCATTTTCTTTCAAAGAGAGATATCTAATCTCATCAGCTCTACCTTAAAATCTCACTGACTCTACTTTGAAATCAATCTAGAATTGATCTCCTTTTTTTTTTTTTGAGTCCTCTGATTCCAGACACTATTTTCTGAATTATTACAATAGCTTTTAATAAATAATTAGATCAACCCTTTATCAAGTTAAGTATTAATTATTTATTTATTTACCCAATAAATTAGGTCAATCATTTTTGACTCCATTTTTGACACTGCTTACCCTTGACTGAGAGACAAGATTTTTTGGTAAATGTAGGCAAGAACCTGAGTGGTCTATTCTTTTAATCTTTTTGGCATCATGAACTACAGAATACCCATTTCTTTGTCCAACTTCTTGACAGTTCCTTGTGTTACCTTGCACACTTGGAACAATCTGGCTTTAGAATTCTTGCAGAGATTCTCTCTGATTGCAATGATCTCTTTCCAGATAGCTACACGATAATTCAGAATCCTTAAATTGCTTTCTCAAATATTAACTTCTCACCAGGCCTACCAAAAAAAAAAACCCTACTAATAGTTTATAGTTACAACCTCACCTCTATCCCTATCTTCCCCATAATTATTTTCTCTTTTCTCTGTATCAATAAACACTTTCTAACATATCAGAGCAATTGATATTATAAATATTGCCTGTTGACTATGCTTCTCACTAGAAGTATTTACCTTCTTGATAGCACTAAAGATGATTGTTTAATAAAATTATATTTATTTACCTGCCAGTAGCCTAGGCTTAAATTAGGAATGAGAGATTTTATTCACTAGCTCCTATCTTCTGTTGAAGTTTTCATGCATAAGAGTTCATTCCTTGTCTCTTTCTGACTATATGTAAGTAAAAATAGCTCCAGGCACAGAAAACAGAAATTATTAGATGAGTATTTGGGGTGATATTCTACCAGTACTATCACCTTCAGAATGAGTTTGACTTGATGTATGTTGAGGGGTACCAAAGCTTCTGATACACTGCATTCACTCTCACTGCCCACATGTTTGTAAACTTTAAAAGAAAAGGGATTTTATGTCTAAATCTAATACTTGATTCTTAGTGCATAGTGTAGTGCCTGGTCTTGTCTGGTACTCAGTAAAGATTAGTCAAACATGTTAATTAAATTCTTTACTTTTTGTTTATCTTTTTTTTTACCTATTAAAAGATGATAATAAATCTAATAGATCTTGTTAAGCTGTTGTTGTAAAGCTTAAATAAAATATAGGAATGAGTGGGGTAGGAAAAAATAGGAATGATTAGCATCAAAAAAAGGTCACAGCAGGGCTGGAGTGATAGCACAGCGGGTAGGGCATTTGCCTTGCACACAGCCAAACCGTGTTAGATCCCCAGCATCCTATCTCTGAGCACAAAGCTGCAGAGCCAGGAGTAAGTCCTAAGCACCGAAGGGTAACCCTCCCCACATAAAAAAGAAGCCCACAACAAATTATAAACTCCATGATTCAATTTTGACCTTGGGAAATTTTTTCTAGATATATCATATATCATAGTTTTGCAGTTTCCAGGTTATAAGGACAAAATGTGATAATATGGGGTTATAATAGTGTACAGATAAAATTTTCATTATCATTAATCACTCATCATTTCTATTGTAAGAGTTATTATAACAGGTAAAACATTTCTGTCCTCATGAGACTTTTAGTCTAATAAAGGAAACAAAGAACATACTACATATGTATGTATATAAAATATAACATGTTAATATATTATACAATAAAACACAACATATTAATATAACATGGTTTGTTATGCATAATATACCATACATTGTATAACACAATATAAATACAATAAATAATACAAACATAAAGACTACTTTAATGACACACATTGTGTAAAATATGGATTATATAATACATTATTAATCCTACTATGTGATTATATCTCACTGTAATATATGCTAATATGAAAATAATAGGCTGTTATTATTTTAATTAATATATATATAATTTAATATAATATAATAATATGATATAATGCAGAACAAATAGGGAATTGGCCCAGACCATTATTTTCTCTGTAATCAATTTACTTCATATTGTTTGCCATAACACAACATCAAATGCAACTATCAAAATAAAAATCACTGCTCTCCTTCCTGGGAGCCGGGAGTCAGGCAGGAGGAGGTTTGGCAGGCCCACGCCATGCCGGAGGCCTGCTTGGCCAGGCCTAGGGGGGGTGCGGGATGTGGGTAACCCCAGCACCCCTCTGCCGCCTTGCTCCAGATCTCCAGGGCTTCCCCGGGCCACACCCCTGGGCAAGCCGGTGAGTTGGGTCCCTTGGTGGAGCTTGAAGGACCCTAGGCCTTCCCCCACTATCCATGCGGCTCCTTAGGGAGGGTCTGGGTGGGGCTCTGAACTTCTGTTCTCCCAGCTTCTTGAAGGATCTCTCCTTCCTGGGAGCCGGGAGTCAGGCAGGAGGAGGTTTGGCAGGCCCACGCCATGCCGGAGGCCTGCTTGGCCAGGCCTAGGGGGGGTGCGGGATTTGGGTAACCCCAGCACCCCTCTGCCGCCTTGCTCCAGATCTCCAGGGCTTACCCGGGCCACACCCCTGGGCAAGCCGGTGAGTTGGGTCCCTTGGTGGAGTTTGAAGGACCCTAGGCCTTCCCCCACTATCCATGCGGCTCCTTAGGGAGGGTCTGGGTGGGGCTCTGAACTTCTGTTCTCCCAGCTTCTTGAAGGATCTCTCCTTCCTGGGAGCCGGGAGTCAGGCAGGAGGAGGTTTGGCAGGCCCACGCCATGCCGGAGGCCTGCTTGGCCAGGCCTAGGGGGGGTGCGGGATTTGGGTAACCCCAGCACCCCTCTGCCGCCTTGCTCCAGATCTCCAGGGCTTCCCCGGGCCACACCCCTGGGCAAGCCGGTGAGTTGGGTCCCTTGGTGGAGCTTGAAGGACCCTAGGCCTTCCCCCACTATCCATGCGGCTCCTTAGGGAGGGTCTGGGTGGGGCTCTGAACTTCTGTTCTCCCAGCTTCTTGAAGGATCTCTCCTTCCTGGGAGCCGGGAGTCAGGCAGGAGGAGGTTTGGCAGGCCCACGCCATGCCGGAGGCCTGCTTGGCCAGGCCTAGGGGGGGTGCGGGATTTGGGTAACCCCAGCACCCCTCTGCCGCCTTGCTCCAGATCTCCAGGGCTTCCCCGGGCCACACCCCTGGGCAAGCCGGTGAGTTGGGTCCCTTGGTGGAGCTTGAAGGACCCTAGGCCTTCCCCCACTATCCATGCGGCTCCTTAGGGAGGGTCTGGGTGGGGCTCTGAACTTCTGTTCTCCCAGCTTCTTGAAGGATCTCTCCTTCCTGGGAGCCGGGAGTCAGGCAGGAGGAGGTTTGGCAGGCCCACGCCATGCCGGTAGCCTGCTTGGCCAGGCCTAGGGGGGGTGCGGGATTTGGGTAACCCCAGCACCCCTCTGCCGCCTTGCTCCAGATCTCCAGGGCTTCCCCGGGCCACACCCCTGGGCAAGCCGGTGAGTTGGGTCCCTTGGTGGAGCTTGAAGGACCCTAGGCCTTCCCCCACTATCCATGCGGCTCCTTAGGGAGGGTCTGGGTGGGGCTCTGAACTTCTGTTCTCCCAGCTTCTTGAAGGATCTCTCCTTCCTGGGAGCCGGGAGTCAGGCAGGAGGAGGTTTGGCAGGCCCACGCCATGCCGGAGGCCTGCTTGGCCAGGCCTAGGGGGGGTGCGGGATTTGGGTAACCCCAGCACCCCTCTGCCGCCTTGCTCCAGATCTCCAGGGCTTCCCCGGGCCACACCCCTGGGCAAGCCGGTGAGTTGGGTCCCTTGGTGGAGCTTGAAGGACCCTAGGCCTTCCCCCACTATCCATGCGGCTCCTTAGGGAGGGTCTGGGTGGGGCTCTGAACTTCTGTTCTCCCAGCTTCTTGAAGGATCTCTCCTTCCTGGGAGCCGGGAGTCAGGCAGGAGGAGGTTTGGCAGGCCCACGCCATGCCGGTGGCCTGCGTGGCCAGGCCTAGGGGGGGGGTGCGGGATTTGGGTAACCCCAGCACCCCTCTGCCGCCTTGCTCCAGATCTCCAGGGCTTCCCCGGGCCACACCCCTGGGCAAGCCGGTGAGTTGGGTCCCTTGGTGGAGCTTGAAGGACCCTAGGCCTTCCCCCACTATCCATGCGGCTCCTTAGGGAGGGTCTGGGTGGGGCTCTGAACTTCTGTTCTCCCAGCTTCTTGAAGGATCTCTCCTTCCTGGGAGCCGGGAGTCAGGCAGGAGGAGGTTTGGCAGGCCCACGCCATGCCGGTGGCCTGCTTGGCCAGGCCTAGGGGGGGTGCGGGATTTGGGTAACCCCAGCACCCCTCTGCCGCCTTGCTCCAGATCTCCAGGGCTTCCCCGGGCCACACCCCTGGGCAAGCCGGTGAGTTGGGTCCCTTGGTGGAGCTTGAAGTCCCTAGGCCTTCCCCCACTAACCATGCGGCTCCTTAGGGAGGGTCTGGGTGGGGCTCTGAACTTCTGTTCTCCCAGCTTCTTGAAGGATCTCTCCTTCCTGGGAGCCGGGAGTCAGGCAGGAGGAGGTTTGGCAGGCCCACGCCATGCCGGAGGCCTGCTTGGCCAGGCCTAGGGGGGGTGCAGGATTTGGGTAACCCCAGCACCCCTCTGCCGCCTTGCTCCAGATCTCCAGGGCTTCCCCGGGCCACACCCCTGGGCAAGCCGGTGAGTTGGGTCCCTTGGTGGAGCTTGAAGGACCCTAGGCCTTCCCCACTATCCATGCGGCTCCTTAGGGAGGGTCTGGGTGGGGCTCTGAACTTCTGTTCTCCCAGCTTCTTGAAGGATCTCTCCTTTCTGGGAGCCGGGAGTCAGGTAGGAGGAGGTTTGGCAGGCCCACGCCATGCCGGTGGCCTGCTTGGCCAGGCCTACGGGGGGTGCGGGATTTGGGTAACCCCAGCACCCCTCTGCCGCCTTGCTCCAGATCTCCAGGGCTTCCCCGGGCCACACCCCTGGGCAAGCCGGTGAGTTGGGTCCCTTGGTGGAGCTTGAAGGGACCCTAGGCCTTCCCCCACTATCCATGCGGCTACTTAGGGAGGGTCTGGGTGGGGCTCTGAACTTCTGTTCTCCCAGCTTCTTGAAGGATCTCTCCTTCCTGGGAGCCGGGAGTCAGGCAGGAGGAGGTTTGGCAGGCCCACGCCATGCCGGAGGCCTGCTTGGCCAGGCCTAGGGGGGGTGCGGGATTTGGGTAACCCCAGCACCCCTCTGCCGCCTTGCTCCAGATCTCCAGGGCTTCCCCGGGCCACACCCCTGGGCAAGCCGGTGAGTTGGGTCCCTTGGTGGAGCTTGAAGGACCCTAGGCCTTCCCCCACTATCCATGCGGCTCCTTAGGGAGGGTCTGGGTGGGGCTCTGAACTTCTGTTCTCCCAGCTTCTTGAAGGATCTCTCCTTCCTGGGAGCCGGGAGTCAGGCAGGAGGAGGTTTGGCAGGCCCACGCCATGCCGGAGGCCTGCTTGGCCAGGCCTAGGGGGGGTGCGGGATTTGGGTAACCCCAGCACCCCTCTGCCGCCTTGCTCCAGATCTCCAGGGCTTCCCCGGGCCACACCCCTGGGCAAGCCGGTGAGTTGGGTCCCTTGGTGGAGCTTGAAGGACCCTAGGCCTTCCCCAACTATCCATGCGGCTCCTTAGGTAGGGTCTGGGTGGGGCTCTGAACTTCTGTTCTACCATCTTCTTGAAGGATCTCTCCTTCCTGGGAGCCGGGAGTCAGGCAGGAGGAGGTTTGGCTGGCACTGGTAATCTCTGTCCAGTCTACATTTTCAAAATCGCGCGGGGGCTATTGCCCCCGCGCGCACAAGAAACATTAATAGTACTCTCACAAGAAACATTACTAGTACTCACTATCATTGAATTATGTTTTTATGTATGCAGAATGTCCATTTTGTACTCTGCCCTTTTGCATACCCCTTCATAAGTTCATATTTCTCTTTAACTTCTTTAACTCCTATCATCATTACTCCTTTTTTACCCTTTCTAACTTAAGTACTCTTGAGTCCTAATTCACAGACCAAAGTGGTGCCCTAGAGTTAACACCCACACAACTATTTTAAAAGGCATAAAAAGGACACATATCTTTTCAACATTTTATGCGTGTTTTCTTTGACGGCTATAACTTTTGCTAAATACTTTCTTATACAGTGATGATCCCCCCCCATTTTTTTTTATCTTCTCTTTGTGAACTGCTCAATATGGAATTTGGTGTGAAAGAATCCCTCAGTTTAATACTTATGTTTGAACCAAGTCATGGGTCTTGTTGGAAATGTTCTTATGCCCCCATATATCTGATAGCACCACGTGGCTTTATATCTTGTTTGCGTAGGCACACTGACATGGGAAAATACTATACATACCAATAAGTTCTTATCTAATAGAAAGGGGAACACACAAATCTTGTAGTACAATGAGACCTTACACCCTGAACATTGACATAAATACCTGGCACAGGCCTCAGAAGAATGGACATTCTCCATTTACCCCTTGATCTACAGAAGACATTTACAAAACATCCAAGGTTGTATATAACATCACCCGGAGGCATTCCTGTACCAGGGACGACCCTACAGCTGCTCTGACATCGATCTACTCAAAAGAGACATCCCTTAGCACTGAGAAGACAACAAGAACAATGACCTGTTTACTGGACAGGGCTTGCTGTATTGCCCATTTATGGTGAGGTTTGTCTATAACATCACCTGGAAGCAATCCTCTACCACGGAAGACCCTACCACTGCTCAGACATCGTCCTGCTCAAAAGAGACTTCCTTTAACACTGAGAAGACTTAACAACAACAACAACCTGCTTATAGGACAGGGCTTCCTGCATTCCCCTTTCATGGTGAAGTGAAACGAGAAGGCACTCCTCATCATGACTTCAATGTAGGACATGCAGATTCCAGAATCTTTAATACAGAAACATGAGACCAACAACAGAGACTCTGTGATAAGTGTGTTGGCGCTACGGACAATGTCTTGGAGCGAACGATAACTTTCCTGAGGCCTAGAGCTGGTCTTATGCCAGGAAACTTCAGGGGTAGGATCTCTTTGTATTTAGGCCAAGGCTATTCCTTTCCATGCCTCTCATATTTTGGTGGGCCTATGCAAACAACAATTGCCACTCTAACACCGTTTTTACTGTGCTCCTTTGACTCTAATCCTTAAAACACACCCACTTAAAATTTGAGGTTAACTTAAGCTAATATGCATGTACATGGAAATGTAAAAAACACTATGCCTCTAATGTTTAAGGAGTTACGTAAGCTTGATGGCTTTAGATTGCCTTGTGTGCTGTTAAGAAATATTATAATGTGCTACAATCTGGGGACTTGAGGGAAAAAGTAATTGCACATGGATTCTGTTTTATTTATCTTAACTTTTTTTGGTGAAAATTCAAAGTTAAGATATCAGCAAGGGGACTTCTTCTGATAATTATGTTATGGGTGATTGTCCTTCCACTGTAACTTTACCTTATCCTCTTTCTTTGCATCTTTTGTTCTCATAATTCATAATAAAAAATTATAAAAAAAAAAAAAAAAAAAAAAATAAAAATCACTGGGGCCGGAGAGATAGCATGGAGGTAAGGTGTTTGCCTTGCATGTAGAAAGTCAGTCGTTCGAATCCCGGCATCCCATATGGTCCCCTGAGCCTGCTGGGAGCTATTTCTGAGCCAGGAGTAACCCCTGAGTGCTGCTGGGTGTGACCCAAAAAACAAAAAAACAAAAACAAAACAAAAACACCAAAACAAACAAACAAAAAAAACAAACCCAAACAATTAAAAAAAACCCAAATCACTAAGATTTCATATGTAATGGTTATTACATCTCTCACTAAAGTCATTATCTGAGGATTTACTTGGCTGTGGTAACTGCTAGTTGAGCCTTCTGTGCTACTTTATAGCCTCACTAACCTTGGTGGTCTTCTATGTAACTTTCCAATCAGATAGCTGTGATCATCTAGTAGGTTGATCCTACCATGAAATTTTGAGGTGTCATGCTACTTACTGTGTGTGGCTTTGAGGTCCAGGAATCTATAGATCTGGAACAAATTTGGTGGTTTGGCAGTTTGATAAGGTTGAGTTGTACAGCTGAGCCATTTCTGTTGGAGGGTTTTGGGTATGGCTGTGTGCTGCTGTGCCTACAGGCAGAATGTGGGTCCAAGTATTTTTAACTAGACTAGATAATCTGCGAAATCCTGTGGATTCTGACTATGTGATCTTAAATGGAGAATGTCCAGATAATGAGATCTGCACAAAGTCTGACAGGAGAAAGCAAGGTGAATATTCTTTTGTCAAATTTCACTGTTCTCTTGAACCACTAAGATACATGAAGTTATGTAATGGCAGCAATCATCCTAGAGACTCTGGACAGCAAAGATTTATTCCTGCTTATACACTAGACCTGTGCTATATTGTCAGTGTACTGTTTTATGTTATCCACATATAGTGGCAAAGACTCTCCCAGTTGGAATGACATAGTGACAGAAGTAGGAAAAAGAATAAGCCGAGAACCACATGCTGCCAAGAAAGTATTCCTGTCTGAATCTCCAAGTACTTGCCAGGTACTTGGAAGGGAAGGGAGGAAAACTGAATGCAGGGGAACAATGGAAATTTTACTTTATTTGAAATTTGATTTTTTTCACATAATATACATACATATATATATATATATATATACACACACATGTATATATTTTTAGGGCCACACCTGGTGATGCTCAGGGTTACTCCTGGCTATGCGCTTAGAAATTGCTCCTGGCTTGGGTGACCAATGGGACACCGGGGGATCAAACTGCAGTCAGTCCTAGGTCAGCCATGTGCAAGGCCTACCACTGTGCCGCTGCTCCGGCCCTAGCACATAAAATATTTTAAGATGGTGAATATATAAGATAGCACAAAATATTTTTAAAGATGTCAACAGATGCACCCCAGAATTTAAGATATTTTTATTATGAAAAATTTTAAACACTCACAAAATAAAAAAGTAAAAAAAAATTTCAGGCCTCTGTCCCCCATTAGCAAATGACTGAAAAGTTTCCATTATCCAAATAAGCTTTCTTTTTCTATTTTCCTATATTATTGTATATTGCCAAATTTTGATACTATAACTAGATAATGCAGTGAACATTCTTGTTTATAATTTGTCAGTTGTTTAATTTTTTTTTTTTTTTTTGCTGTTGTTGTATAGTACCTTTTGGCTGTTTTAATGACAATTTCTCAGACCTACTTCTTTTCTTTCTAGCTGCTTTCTGTAGTTACTGAGTCTTTAGACCAGGGAAAAGACAGGGAAGCAAATTAGGCTCAAGCAAATGTTTTTTTTTTTATTTTTAATAATACTCTATATATTTCAATAAAATATTAACATTTAATTTTTCAGATGGAATTAAATATGATTTGTAAATTTGTAAAAATGAATTTATCATCCCTTAAAGGCCCATTTAACTAGGAAAAAGGTTTAAACTGCATTTCTTCTAAATGTTTTCACTTCTTACTATAAATCCTCTTATTGTAGTTAGTATTTTGAATGAGGACAGCCTTACTGTTCAAAGAAAAGATAAGGATCCTGTTTTAGAACAAACCTTGGTTTTTTAAGCTGTTTAAGCTTTAAAAGTTGTTTAACCTCTCCAAACTGTTTCATTTCTATTTGTAAAGTAGCTATTCTAACTCCAGGTTTGTTGTGATATGTAAATAAATGGTATTTGTAAAAAACATTGATTACTCAATCTGGCACATGATGGAGACACAGTAAAAACTTCTTTTTCTCTTTCAGATTCTTCCCCTTTTACTTTTAGGATTTGCTCAAATCATGAAAACTGAAGTTATATTTAAATGACAATATTCATGTAATAGTTGTACACAATTATATATTCTTACAGACATGTTCAGTAATCAGAACTGTTTCAAAATTAGGTTTTTTCCATCACATCACAACCAAATTTTGGAAAATTCTCCCAGGTAAGACCTTTCTTTGGAAAATTCCCATTTGTAACAGCCAAGTACTATTTACCCCAGGACCCAACACCTTTCAATTTGTTATTTTCAATGTTAATAAATTATTTTGTTCATTTCCTGTTTTCCTCTGCTTACCAATCTGCCAGCAGCAGTCACATGTTGACCTTAAAATAACTGCACCAATAAACAACGATTCAGATTATTAGTAGGCTATGATTGTGCTACATAGTCACCCGGTCGGAAATGCATATGCATGGTTCCTAGCATCAAGCTGTGTGATTTGCTAAACCTAAGTGCAGAACAGGTTTATGCAGCCAAGGAAAGAAGAATATCATAAAACTTGAAAGAATGGAGGGAACGTAAGACTTTGTCTAATGTTATCATCATGCTGAGAGTGCCTGGGACATTGCACATACGGTAGCCTTAACAAGTGCCTAAGCTGAATGTGTTGGAGCCCATGGATGGGAGCAATTGTTCTTCCTCTCCAAATTTAATTTTGCTAATCCCCCCCCTCCCAGGATCCTATGTTTTTAGTATTTTTTAAAAAAATCATTCAAGGTTTTCTCGACTCTTTTTTTGCTTTTTCTTTGTCAAAATCTTTGTACTTGGAGGTAAGGTGTTTGCCTTGCATGCAGAAGGACGGTGGTTCGAATCCCGGCATCCCATATGGTCCCCCAAATGAGCCTGCCAGGAGCAATTTCTGAGCGTAGAGCCAGGAGTAACCCCTGAGCACTGTCGGGTGTACCCATAAAACAAAAAACAAAAAAAAAAACAAAAAAAAAATCTTTGTATTCTCAATCATGCTTAGTGAGAGGCTGTCCTCCAAGAGAGACTAGTTTGTTGAGCCAACAAAAGGTAAAGACGTGAAAAAGACACAAAAGACTACACTTTGATTACCAGAGCGTGGAAGAGACAAAGACAGATAGAGAAACCTTATACAGACTGATATATGTGATTCCAAATTCCACTCCCTCAAGATGGGCCTCCAGATCACACTCATACTAAATAAGATGTTTGCTTGTCTTCCATGCTTTCTGATGTGAAATTTAATTAAGAAAACTCTAAGCAGCATTCAAATCTAGTTTCTCAGCAGTGATTTTGATGACTTGAGTTGTGTTTTTCATCCTTATTGCTTTCAGATATAAATCTTTTCCCCCCTCTCCATTTTTCCCCATGTGTGTGAAATGTGATACTTTTCAGTATTCTTGGGTTCTTTAGGAACCCAGACTTTTCACTTCCTCCACATCTGCTATGAAACCAAATATTGATTAATGTGACCTATAAACCTAACTGGTTAAGTGGGGCCAATGACCAATTCCTATTCTTAGATTTTTTAAGAGATTCTATCATTTTTTCCAATCTCTCTAAACTGCCTTTTTTTTTTTTTTTTTTGCTTTATGAAAGATTAAAGGAAAATCACCAGCAGTAAAGTTCTCAACCACATCTGAAGCTTGAATTCCAAGCCTTTGACTAACATTAACTCAGGCCATCTCACTAACTTCAAGATAGAAATGTTTCTAACCTTGCCACTTTGGTCTTATAAAAATCAAATGTGATGTGAAAATATACAAAACCTAAATATCTCCAGAAGGTAGTTATGCTTTATTTAAAAAGATTCATATATTTAACAAAATATGACAAAACAAAATTGTATAATTGCTAATAAAAATTAGCAGTAAAATAGAGCCAACAATCCATGATTCAACAAGGTGAAAAATAAACTTATGGAAAAATTATAATTCTCAAGGCTCTGATATTCTGACTTAGAGTGATAAAAAAGGGTATCATAAAGGTCTTTCTATGAAGATTGAGAGAATAACTCAAGTCAATCACTATTTTTTCTGAACAGAGTAGGACATACATAGAGTTTTTAGTTACAAAATTTCAGGAGGTATTATTTATATAGATTGTAATGAGTTTGGGGTTTGGTGCCCTTTGTAACTGTCCCTATGGGAGAGACACAGCTAAGCAAAGCCTTCCTCAAAGTTGCTACAGCACTGAGATTTAATAGAAAAATATTGATGTGGTCAAAACTTTGAACTTACTTTAAAGGTCCTACAACAATCCTTGGAACACCCATAATAGATGCAAATAATCCTCTGATAGAGGGTTAGACATTTGGAATTATTAAAAATATTTAGTCACCAAATCTCACAAAGAGCATAGAACACCCTAGTGGTTTCTTTTTTTCTTTCTTTCTTTTTTTGGGTGTGTGTATAAAGAATAGAATTCTGATGATTTAAATTAATCTTTTCTATGTGGCTCAAATGAGTTTAAAAGTGTTTCTTAGAAAATAGAAGGTCAAGTGTAGTGAAATCATAATAGAATAAATATGTGGTCCCTTAATGATAAACATTTAAGGAAACAATACTAAATAGTTTAGCGATTTTTTTCAAACTCAAATTTTGTTTATGTCACATACAAAATCTCATTTAGTACCACAAGCTACCCAGTGATAAAATAAGAAGAATAAAATTTAATAAAACTGTTTCTAAAAATGTATACACAGTGGAAGATTGAGGATTCACTCTGGAGATTTTAAATAACAATCCAAAAGGAGAACTCATTTTGGAAAAAAAAAAAAAACTGATTTGAGGCTAAGACCTGATGCCCTGCCTTGACCCCACTATGAATTCATCATCATTAAATGGTTTATATTCAAGATCATTGTTTTGCAGAGTAGTGACAGGAAGTACTTCTGAGTTAACATAATTTCCTAAGAATGTCCCTTTTTCACATTTTATCTGTTGATTAGAGATCAAAGATTTACAATTCTACACAGGCTTTCTATTGTGGACAAAATTAAGAATAAACCAATATTTTCCTCTTAATACTCTCGATTTGATCCTCAATACAAATGCAAATAAGAGTGAATATATTTGACTTTTCCCCAAAGCAGAAAACCACTCGTGCCTTTAAAAAGAAAAAAACTCAAACTTATTATATAAAAGCAACCTTTATAAACAGCATATTACTTCTATTAAGAAATAATTAGTTGGAGCTTATATTCTGCTTTGCTTCTATTGGAAATAGAAGATGTGAAGGTCTACTTGAGGCTAGGGGCTGAGGTAGGTATGTATATATACATCTGTCTGTCTGTCTCACATTGGTCTGCCTGCTATTGTCGTGGCACATACAAGATGATGGGAAGAAGCGTTGAGTGATCATTATTTTGTCTAGACAGATATTCATAATGAAATGATGTCTGGCTTTTAAAACTAACTTTTAATCTGTAGGTATTTGGGTTTACAAAGGCCCAATTAAGAATGGATGACATTGTCCTGTGTGAAGCCATAGAGACTAAGAGGAAAAATGAGCAGGGGGTTGGGAGGGAGAAAGGAGAGCTCCTGCTGAAAGTTAAAATGTCACCTAAGGCAGAATACAGACTGTAATAAGAATTGTGTATTAAATAGTGTTGACCTGAAAAATATTCTTTAAGTTCGACTTTCCCAGACACCCTAATAATCTGCCTTGATCTTAATGCCTCAACATGACTTCGAATTTTCTTAATGGCTTACTTTCCTTTGGCATTGTTAGAATCCTCAATTTTAGCAGAAGCTAGAGCAAGTCTCCAGGGGTTCACATTACAGAGCTTCCATGAGCGTTTTATGATTTTCTTCATAAGCAAAGTCAGTTACACAATGAATGGCTTTTTACTTTTTCTCCCATACCAACCCTCCCCCCCCCCCCCGCCAATTTTTGAAACTGTCAACATTTGAGAGGATTTTTCTCATGTCCAATTCATTTCTGTTTGTTAATGAAAGCAAATCATCCATGGCTTGGCCAATTTAATGATGGCTTTACCTAGAAATGAACACTTGATAGTCTAAAATAAGTTAAAATAGAGACAATGTGTAAGTACTTTCCAAACACCCCTCCCCCTCCCACCCCTTTATTTTTCCTTTTAAGCTTTACCGGCATCTGTCCACCAGGTGGAACTTATTTAGATAATATAGCACAGATGTACCTTGTACTCAACAGATGAATTCCTAAAAAGCTGCATTTGATAGAATTTTTATAAATCGAATCACATTTTCTTGTAGACTTGCAAGCCATTATCCACATTTGACTGATCTTCAATTGGCAGAGTCCTCTAACACTTGAGCTTCAAGTTTCTCAGCCAAATCTCTATGTCAAATAGTTAATGATCTGGAAATAATAAGTACAGATCTTAAAGGACATTTGATTGTATTTCAGTGAAAGGAAAGACTCTTTATTACATAATGTGAATTTTCACTTGTGGAATCTTAGACTCTCAGGAACATTAGAGAAGTGGCTATCCAAACCCCTCTCTCTTGCAGATGAGGAAAATGTCTTCTTGGCAGTGACAGTATCCACTAATAAATAGGATAGGAAGGAAAGATTTTGAGGTTGGCAGCCTTGAATTTAAACGTTCGCTTCTCATTTAGCTGTTTGGTTTTGTGTAAACCACCAGAACTTTTACAACCTAATTTTCTCCTCTTGAAGATAGGGATAGGATTCACCCATCTTGTAGAGTTGCTGTAAATTTTAAATGAACCAATGCATATAAAATACTGACACAGAGCCTAAAACTCAGGGAGCTTTGGGTGAATTTTAGCCTTCAATGCTCAATTTCTCTGTGTTGGATTTTTTTTAAATTTTTTTTTATTTATTTATTTATTTATTTATTTATTATTTAAACACCTTGATTACATACATGATTGTGTTTGGGTTTCAGTCATGTAAAGAACACCACCCATCACCAGTGAATGTCCTGGATTATTTTTAATGATCTTTTTAAAAACTACTTTAAGTTTGAAAAGGTAATAATGCTTTTGGCTAAAATTTAAAGGAAAGTTTAAAAAAAGAAGCATATGGTCTTTTTGTCTTTTCACTCCTAGAGTCCCCCTTCTCCAAACCAAAAGCTTTAGTAACAGTTTAGTTGGATTTACATCTGTAAAACATTTTTTTTTGTTCACCATCTCTATAGGTAAAACACATACTGTATAAAAGTTTTGTGTGGAACTTCAAAATGTCTTTGAATCAGAACACTATCACCATAAAAATGTTGTGTGACATTATAATCACAAAAAACACAGTGGTAAATAATAATTTATATTCATTTCTCCCTCATAAATTATGAAGGTCATACGGGTGGTATTGCCTGTGTCAGTTGGGCTTGAATGGGTTTGGCTCCAGGCTGAAAGTTCCAGTTCAGGTCTGCTTCACTGATTGGTTTTGGCTCTAGAATCTGTTTAGGTCTGCTTCATGTGTTTCTCATTCTTTTGGGACCATGGGGCATGTTCTTTTCAAGGCAGAGGTTGGAGGTTCCCTGGATGATGAGTGAAAACATGTGTTGTCTCTTGAGGACAAAGTTACTGTTACTTTGGCCTGAATTCCATTGGCCAAAGCATTTCACATGAAAAAAGCCCACCAATAATGGAGCAAGGAAGTTACTCTATATCTTGGGACAATAATTACCTAGTCACATGGTCAACAGCATGGCTAGTAGGAAAGGTGAAGAACTAGCAACAATAGTTATACAATGACTTAAAAGCAGAACATAAATGTCCTCCACTCCCCACAGTAAAACCATCAATTCCTGGGGGGTTCATACAGACCATGATTATGTTGTTCCTTGCTCCACTTATAGCATCAAATTTGAAGAATGCTTAAAGTTACAAGTCAGTAACTATTTATTGAGTAAATATTAAGAACCTTGATTCAGGGCCAGAGAGAAAGAGAGTCAAGCAAGTAAGACTCTTGCTTTGCACATGGATGGTCTGGGTTTGATCCTTGGCAACCCACTTAGTCCCTAAGCCCCACTAGGAGTATTACCTGAGTGCAGAGCCAAGAGTAAGCCCTGAATAGCCTCAAATATGCCATCAAACAAAAATCAAACAAGCAAAATCCTGATCCAGGAACATCCAGGAGACTGACTTCAGGAATATTAACCCAAAGTGTTTATATATATATATATATATATATATATATATATATATATATATATATATATATATATATATATATATATATATATATAGTAGAGCTGTCTCCTGTCTCTAAAGCTAGAGATCAACATGCACTTATCAAAATGTGAGTTTGGCAGTCAGTATTCAGAGCAGACGAAGGGTTCTGGAAATTGGCCTTCTGTCAATGAGTGGTTATTTTATGCCAGTGTAAACCTTTGCTTAATTGCTCTGTCCTGACCATCTGAAAATGACAAGCCACCGGTATAGTGTGGAAATATAAAATGCACCCATTGCTTGCTTTTAAATGTCAGCAATCTGGAAGTGGTAGTGGCCTGAAATTTACATACGGTTTCCAACACAATTGTCCTTTATAATTTGCTATGTTAACAAAGCATCTTGATAAAGGGAACATTCTTGGGTTATCTGAAGGGCAACCAGCTCACTGAGGTGGTGGAAAAAACTTGTTGCTCCTGGGGGATGGGGAACAAGCTAAGGAAGCTGAAGCTGTGCCTTATCTTCAATGCCTGCTGCTGGGGTCCCTTGGCACTGCCTGGATTGTTCTTCCTTTCCTTATCCCATTCCCCTCAGGTTTACCTCAGAGCTATCCATTTCTCTTTGAGTGTTGCATAACATTATCTTACAGATAATCATAGTGTATTTATATAATTAGCTTAATTGTGGGTAATTGTGTGTTGGCACAGTGCAATTATGAAACCTAGCCTCCGACACTGGCACAATCTGTAGGCAAGAGACACTGTACATGCAAAGCAGCCACTTCATTCTTCTTCTCATTCAGGAATTTTTTTTTTCCTTTCAAGGTGCCAGAAAGGAAGAACAGGCCTCTTTGTAAATCCATTATCTGCAAAACAAGGCCACTGACAAATACATTTGCAGAAAAACAAGGGCTTTGTAAAGAGCCTTGTGTTTTTGGCACTGGAAGCCAAAACCATGTGCAGAGGGAATGTGTGTGTTGTCTCTGGAAGTGGCAAAGATTTTTCTTCCCACACTGAGCAACATGATTAGAAACTACAGTCTTGTGGCTCATTTCCTCTACCCAAGTCCTCTTCATCAGAGAGAGTAATTTTGAACTAGGCATTGTCCATGAAGTCCAGTCCTTAGCAAACTGAATTAGCATGAGTTTGGGGATGGTAGGAAGGAATTTCTTCTAGAACATTTTTGGCATCAGCCTACCCACAAATGCCAAGGTCATTATTGGGACCAAAGAGTGAGTTTTAAAATCTGCCAGGCCAGGAACTAGGCTAGTCCTTGCCATATATTATCTTACAGACTTCTACCCTAGTCTTTGAAGAGTAGCTCTTACTGTTATTCCCATTAACAATGCAAGGAAACTGAGGCTTCAAAAGGTTAAGCAAGGTAGCTAAAGTTCTCCATCCAGTGTTTAACATCACAAGAATTTGAACCCATAGACTCTTATGCCAGGGCTCTGTTTTGCCCCATTTCTTTAAAATTATGGGGCTGGAGTGATAGCAGAGTGGTAGGGCATTTGCCTTGCACATGGGGGAACTAGGATCCCCCGGCATCCCATATGGTCCCCCAAGCCAGGAGCGATTTCTGAGCGCATAGCCAAGGAGTAACCCCTTAGCATCAGAAGTGTGGCCCAAAAAGAAAAAAAAAAGATGAATGGCCATTTTTTCACTTGCTTACATGCTTACTTTTACTGGCTGCTTACGGGGGAGGTGGGTATTAAATAAGATCTGGTAAGAAGAAGGAAATTCAGTGAGAACTGCTGTGAACACAGCTAAAAGGACTTGAGAATTCAGGTGACCACTGAGAAAAGATCAAAGAAAGGGCTAAGAATTAAAGCTTTGAAGGGAAAGGTGATGAGAGATACAATGAATCTATTGTATTATCTACCAGACTTCAGTGTTACATGCGTAAGACAGTCAAAGATGTCACTGGGAAATCAACCTTTAGAGGTTCAACACTTTTCT
Organism: Suncus etruscus; assembly: GCF_024139225.1. Taxonomy (NCBI): domain Eukaryota; kingdom Metazoa; phylum Chordata; class Mammalia; order Eulipotyphla; family Soricidae; genus Suncus; species Suncus etruscus. The sequence goes on along the minus strand of NC_064856.1, from coordinate 77,788,878 downwards.
TTGTATATTAACAACTCTCAAAAACGTTTATGAGTTAAATAAATAAAATGCCCATGTAGATGAGATATAAACTTAGATATTAATAAGATCCAAATGGACATGAAAAGGAATAATTTCAAACATATTAAAGCAAGTACAGGGCTAAGAGATAATTTAACTTAACAGGCACATGCCAGGCATGGGAAAGGCCCAGGATTGAGTCTTAAGAACAACTGGCACAGAGTTGGAAGTATTACTAAACAACTTGTGTGTGGCCCTAAAACAAAAACACATAAAATATTAGGAAAAACAGCAAACACAAACAAGTTGCAGATGCAAATAGAGATGGAGGGTTTGAGATGATATATGTCAATGACTTCCAACAGCCACAGAGTAAGTAGCAGATTTGGCAACCAATTCCTGTATGTCTGCCAGAATTTTGACCATTGCCACTGCTCACAAATGTAGATTCTTCCATTCACAATCATGTATGCATTGAATTTAATCCCTGCCCTCACCCTCATTTTACAACAGTGAAACCAAGACCAACTAAAGAAAATGGTTCACCCAAGGTCTTACATAGCACAGTTTTCCTGTTGGACTCAAACACTTCCCATTAAGCCTACAGGCTTTAAATATATTCAGTAAATACCTTGGCTTTGTGGGCAGTCAAGACATGGTGAGAATTCATCAGGTTGACTACCTAAAAAGTATTTATTTACTTTGTATATTACTTATTCTCTCTGTGTATGATACCAGGGAATGAATCCAGGGTTTACACATGCAAGGGCATTGGCCTACCACTGAGTCACATCCCCATCCCTGGGATAAAATTTTAATTATCACTGAGTATGTAAAAGCACTTTAATTAAAAAGCATTTTTGACTTAAGGTAACTCCTTCATAACATCAGAGAATGTTAATCTAGAAAATTACTCAGACAGCCAAGTATTCACCATCCTTATATTAGAGTTGGGGAAACGATTACTAAGAAATATTTTTTAACTTTTGCATTATGGTACTATCCCTTCAGTATCAATCTGAATCCAGGGAAGGTAAAACAAACACCTAAAGTCTATCAGAAAAAAGTGAGTTCTTATTCCTGCAATGATCAATTCATTCCCACTCAACAATACTCCCTTTCCTCTGGAGCAGTTAGTGAAGCATAATCAACCAGCATAAATGGAATGAGGTTTCATAAGGGGACATTAGCAAGAATAGATAAAGCCCAATATTAATCAATATTATAATGCCAATGTTATAAGTCAATTCCCTGCACAAAGGAGCAAAGGATTTCCTCTTTATAGAGGATGCTTTTCTAATGTTAAGAATCATTCCAGAAAGGTAGAGAATTGAGATAAACAGTAAAAATTAGAGAAGTTACATTTGTGAAAGGGATTTCATCAACCCTTTTGTGTCATTTAGTGATCAATAGGTACTTCATTGATGAAGTATGGCTAAAAATTAGGACTATTCAGTTATTATACACTTAAAATAGAGAAGTAGAGCACACGTCTATTCCACTGATCAGATTCAATAATTTTAGAAGTATGAGAATTTGCATATGTAAGAGAAAAAAATAGATACAGTATTAAAGACTTGGGAGCTAAATGTATATTTTAATTAAATTTTCAATGAAATATGGGGATAAAACAAAAGCAAAGTCCAATATATGAGGCCAGAGTTTGCTGCTAACATTCTGTGTTGGGAATTCAAAGTTAGAGAAAATTTAGTTCATATGGTTAACTATCTTTTAAATAATTTCTTTATTTAAGCACCGTAGTTACAAAATTGTTCATACCTGAGTCTCAGTTATAGGATGGACACCACCCTTTTCTAGTGAAATTTTCCTGCCACTAATGTCCCTGGTTCCCCTTCCACCCCCAATGCCCACCCCACACCTGTCTTTGGGGAAGGATAGATATTTTACTTCTCTCTCTCTCTCTCTCTCTCTCTCTCTCTCTCTCTCTCTCTCTCTCTCTCTCTCTCTCTCTCTCTTTCACCCTCTCTCCCACCCTCCCTCCACTGTGACTTGCATTATGAGATGGTTAATTAGTTGAGTTAGTTAACCTTGAACTGACAGGACAAAAGGTTTATTTGAGAATTTCATAGAAAGTAAAATTGTGTTTTGTGGGGCTAGAGCTATAGCACATAGGATGCATAGGGTGTTTGTCTCACTCACCCAGGTCCCCTGAGCCTGCTAGGAGTAATTTCTGAGCATAGAGCCAGGAGTAATCCCTGAGCACTGCTGAACATAAAACAAAAACAAAAACTAAAAAATAACCCCCAAACAAAAAGCAAAATAAAAAGTTCTTGAAGATTATTCTAGAAAGATATTATCAGTGCTGGAGATAGTGAAAAAACTTAGAAGATGAGAATTCTAGAAGTCTAGGTTCCTCTTGTTGTCTTGGTTGTTTTTATTTTTAAATGACCTTGGGCAAATGACCTCTGTCCATCCCTCTGTTTTTTACAGGTCCCTTACACTGCCTTTATCTCACAGATTTATTGCTTATGCATGATAATTCAGGGTGTCAGAGAAATTGTACAGTATGAAAGGTGTTTGCTTTGAATATGACCAAACCAGGTTTGATCTCTGGACCACATATGGTTCCACAAGCTCTGCCAAAAGTGATCTTTGAGCATAGAGCCATGAGTAAGCCTCATGTGTGGCCCCAAAACAAAAACAATATAAACCTATGAAAGTAATTTCCTGATCTATCAACTTTCTATGTACAGTAAATAAGGAGTCTAAATATTCTCCCCTTCAGCTTTTTATATGAGAAAAGCAAAGATCTTTATTTTTTATTTTCATTTTGTATTTTGAGCCCCAGCTAGCTGTGTTCAGGACTTCCTTCTGGGTCTATGCAGCCTGGAAAAAATTAGTGATTGCTGGGGACAAAATCCAGGTTAGCTTTGTTCAAAGCAAATGTCCTTATACTATACTATCTCTCCAACCCAGAAACGTGCAGATTTTGAGTTGCTTAGGACATGAATTCAGATTGTGAATTCTCTACTACCAGTTGTACTATCTTGAGCAAAAATACTTTTTTGAGTTTCAATTTCTTCATCAACAAAATGAAATAACAGTGTTTCTCTACATAATGCCATGATGAAGATAAAATAATTGGTATACATCATTCATTCATTAGGGAATGCTTGATAAACATGATTTTCTTTTCAAATTTATTATTAGAATTCATTGACTCAGAGAGGATGGCATTATAAAAGAGAATTAGCAATGAGTAATTTTCCATATTCTGAAAGGATATGATGTTTAACAAAGAAAAAAAAGAAATTTTATAGATTTTTAAAAAGTCAGTAAGAAGAAAATAAAAGGTGAGAAGAGGCAGAGACAGAGAAAATTCTAACCAGGAAATAATATCTACATAGTCTCTTGACCATAAGAAGGCTCTTAGAGAACTTAGAGATCTTGGAAATGAAACTACCAAGATAGGGTACTGGAAAGATAGTACAGTATATAGAACATATGCGTGTCTGCAGCCAAACCAGGTTTTATCTCTGGCATCCCATATGGTCCCCCAAGTATGCCTATGAATGATCTCTGAGTGGAAAGGAAGAAAAAAAAAGTGAAAAAAGAAAAGAAAGAAAGAAGAAAGGAATAAAGTAAGAGAAAGAAAAAGAAAGAAGAAAGAAAGAAACAAAGAAAAAAACAAAGAAAGAGAAGAAAGAAAGAAGGAAAGAAAGAAGGAAAGAAAGAAAGAAAGAAAGAGAAAGAAAGAAAGAAAGAAAGAAAGAAAGAAAGAAAGAAAGAAAGAAAGAAAGAAAGAAAAGACAGAAGGAAGAGAAAGGAAAGAAAAAGGAAAATAAATTTTAAAAGGAACAAAGAATGAAGAAAAAAAGATATGGGTAGATTCTTGAGAGAAAATCTGAAATCTTGACACCAAAGTATTTAATGCATGGATTCTGAGATTATGTTAATAAGCTCATACCACTGGACATGCAGGAAATTTAGTTGTCCACTCTCCTGCCTCCCCCTAAGGGGTTTATTTTTATTTTGTAAACCCTCATAGGGAAGAAATATATCAGATGTCTTTGTAGGAATAACTTTATATATATTTATAGGAATGCCTATAAATTGCATTGAAGATGGCTGTAAAAGAAATGTGCATAAGGCAGAAAGATCACTTAGGAAGTTGCTGAAGTAAGACAGTGATCCAGCTGGAAAAAGAGCAGTATAAAAATATTCAACAAATATCTCAACTATTGATATTGGATTTAGATTGTATCTCTAGTACAGGAAAATTTTGGTATAGAATTTATGGGAAAACATTTTTCTTTTAAAAGAACTGCCATTTAAAATCATTATTTTTCCAATCAATGAAAGAGATGTGGGAAGTTTTAATTGACTTTCTGTTGAGCAACTTTTATTAAGATTTTTGACTAGGGACACCCTCATCCTGTCTTACTAACTCTGTGTTTCTCCTTCTGGTAGTCTCTTTTTGAAATAATAGTATGCAACTTCAATATGTTTCATCATTTTAAATGTAAAAAAATAATTTTACCATGAAACTTAAAGCAATCAGACATCATTAACAATACCAAAAGGGGGCCGGAGAGATAGCATGGAGGTAAGGCGTTTGCCTCTCATGCAGGAGGTCATCGGTTCGAATCCCGGCGTCCCATATATGGTCCTCCCGTGCCTGCCAGGAGCAATTTCTGAGCCTGGAGCCAGGAATAACCCCTGAGCACTGCCGGGTGTGACCCAAAAACCACAAAAAAAAAAAAAAAAAAAAAAAAAAAAAAACCAATACCAAAAGGGATTATATTACAATTTAATATTAAAATGTTAACATCTGTTCTTGTATTGGGGTTTATTGAAACTTTCAAATTTTTAGACTAATATATATCAAACTAAAGAAAAATCACCCTGAATGAATAAAATAATTGTCTGGAAATTTTTGATGAGACTAGAAACCAATTTTTATCTTTAGGGATATATCAAAAAGGGAAGAGTTAAAAAGAATTTTTTGTACTAAAAATATGGAGATCTCTGCTTATGGTTGGTCTGTGACACATAAATTAAAATTTTTAGAGAAATTGCCCAGCTTTGTTCTTAGGTTCCACATCCCAAGTTGTATCAATCAGAGTCCAGTATGAAATGGATATCACTATGAGATAATTCAAGAGGATTTTATGAAAGGATTATTACAAAGGTTCAAAATTGATTAAGGAAAACCAATGAAAGAAAAGAAGCCCCTTGTTTTCAATGACAGACTGGATGAATCATTACCTCCCTAAGTTCAAAGAGTCAAGAAGTGGCTTCCTAGAATCTGGAAAGAGCTTTAGCTCTAGGAAAGGTATGTAGGATAAAAGCCTTTGGTAGAAAAACAGCCACTATAAACCCATGACCTCTTAGAACGGGGACAGAGAATGAATGATGCTCTAAATTTACTTTTCTCTCTTCTGTTCCTCTTCTCAAAGTCTCTTCATAGGACTTCTGATTGGCCAAATACAACTGGATGCCATTTTCCGGAGAGGGACTGATGAAATAGTTCATAAAGGCTAGCTTCCTTGTATGGCATCCATCTGAGTGGCAAAAGAAGAGAGTAGCTCTGCCTGGGCATCTGTTAGATATCCAGTGTGTAATATTCATATGTTGATTTATACGTATGAGGGCAGAGGTTCTCAAACTTTCTTTCAAATTTGAATTAACTAGAGAACTTTTAAAATCCCTTATATTCCCGAGGTTGGAGTGATAGCACAGTGAGTAGGGCATTTTTGCCTTGCACACGGCAAACCCAGATTCGATCCCCAGAATCCCATATGGTTCCCTCAGCCTGCAGAAGTAATTTCTGATCACAGAGCCAGGAATAACTCCAGAGCACTGTCACATGTGGCCCCCAAAAAACAAACAAACAAACAAATCCTAGTATTTCTAATAACATGTTTGAAGGCAAAACTGACCATGATAATTACACAAAATAATTATCTGAGAGTGGAACCTAGCATTCAGTACTTTGAGGTCAGTTCCTGTGATTGCAGTATGCAATCTTTTTGTTGTTTGTTTTGGGGACCACCAGGCTTACCTCTGGCTCTGCACTCAGGAATCACTTGTAGCAGGATTAGGGGACCAAATGGAATGCTAGGAAATGAACCAGGTTGGTTTTTGCAAGGCAAGCACCCTATTTGCTGTACTACTTCTTCTTCAGTCTTATACTTTGTTTGATAACCACTGGCATCAAGCATAATGATACTGTATATGGGTCATATACAGTATCTATATTTATCTATCTATATTTATTATATATTATATATTATATTTAATATTATTAAATATATTTATATTTATTATCTATATTTCTGTTTTACTATTCATAACTTCTTCAGCTATGGGAAAATGTATCTTCTGTTTACTTTTTTTTTTTTTTTTTTTTTTTGCGTTTTTGGGAGAGGCCATCCCCGGTGATGATTAGAGGTTACTCCTAGCTATGTGCTCAGAAATTGCTCCTGGCTTGGGGGATCATATGGGATGCCGGGGAATTGAACGTGGTCCATCTAATATTAATGCATGCAATGCAAACACCCTATTACTTGTGCCACCACTTCAGCCCCTCTTCTATTTACTTTTAAAATAACACCCTAGTCCTAATTTAGAGGATGGAATAAGATATAGCTTAGTACAGTAGCCAGTCCTCGTTGCTGATGCATAAGTCTTTGTTACCTTTTCATTTTGAAGATACTTCACACTCTAATTGGAGGATCAAAGGCACATGAAAATATTGCTAATGGATACTTTTGACAAACATCTAATTTTATCATTTGAAGTCTGGATCAAAATATAATACACAAAGAAGTTACCAAATAAATGGAAATCCTTGGAGGCTTTACTTTATGTTAATGGGGAAAATTATCTAATACTAGAAAGTGCTTTTTATCAACCACACAAATTTCACTGTTTTGTATTTTTTTAGTATAAACCTACATGAAAGATAGGTTTATTATAAAGGAGATTTGGCACTATATTCATGAAATAATGACTTGAAAAAAATGCTAAGTGCTCCAATAATTGTATTATAAACAGTAATTCACTTGATCCTTGTAAAACCCCTGTGAGGTTAACTATTATCTCTACCACTGACTTTCAGTAACTAGATTCTGTTATAAGATAACTTCTCAAAGTCACAGGTAATACTAAGAACTAGAAAAGCTGGAATTCAGATGCAGCTTGACCTGACTTTAAACCAACCTCTTGTGTGAATCCTACCCCACCCAACCAGGAAAAAATGCCCAAAATGACCAAAATATAGAAACACATGCCGTTAACACGTTGACAGTTTATAAAGTCGTCTCCTATGGAGTTCTTACATGCAGCCTTAAGTTGGGATACTCAGCCACCTATCAGTGGTTCAGTACAAAGTGACTCAATGTTTTTTTTTTCTTTTGATTATAAAACTCTATGTACTTCATTCAAGTCATGAGGAGAGCACAGCCTTTGACATGAGGCAGAACCTGGTATTTGAATTTATCAATTTCTATTTTCCATTTCCATTTTCTACCTTGGAAAAGGAATTGGCCCCATTAGTATTTCTTTACTATGAGATAAAATAGCAACCTAAAATAATATTTTAAGTATTGAGCCAAATCATTTATGGACTATAATTTATTATAGGATTTGGCACAGATGTTAGAGAAACACCAGATTCAAAACTTCCATTAAACCAGGTAAGTTCTGCAAAATTCCTGAGGATTTAATACTTGAGTTTCCTTTGCCATAGACAGGCAGATTAATATAATTGATAATTCTTTGGTCATTCAAGCCTAAGTAATTAAGTTCTTACTAGGTGCTAAAACCTGGGAATTTTTTTCTGATTAGCTACTGCTTCATCATGATGCTTAAGGTCAAATAAGTCTTTACAAAGAAGTACAGTAGAAAGCACATTTGTGAAAATTATTTTATCTCCAATGAAATCCTTAATACAATGGCAGAAGGTTTAGTAAGCTCTGTTAGCTTTCATTCTATTAAATTGGTATGTTTCTATAAGGATGACAGCGTCAAGCAAATTAAATTGTCCAGAAATTCAAAGCACTATTGATGATACTGTGTTCTTAGCTGCCAGAACTCCTGATAGAAGGGGGATGTGGGGTGAGGATGCACACACTCCTCCAAAAAGCTCTGGTGGTATCAGCCCAAATACTGGTGTACCTAAAGTTTGGTCAGGAACATGAGACAGGGCAAAGTGATGATACTGGCTGATGGATGCAGCAGGCATGGTTTCAGCAATGCAGTGACTTGGCCCACCTTATCTTTCTTAGATTGCCAGCTTTCTGCTGCATAGCCAGTGTACCATGATCTCTCGTGGCTTGGTTTACAACTTTTTTGAGAAAACAGTGAGACTATGGAGCCAGTCTGATCAAACATGGTGACTGTATTTGTGGGCATTGATGCAGCTACCAGGTTTCCCAGAAGAAAGATATAGAGAAGTATGCCTGCATTTGCTAAAAAAGAAAAAAATCAATTATGAGCCCAAGTACCAGTGTACCTGAAATTTGGTTAGATTAGTGTCCCTGAAGGAAATCAGAGAGGGGTGGTGAGGTAAAGCCATTTTTTTTTTACATTTTCTTAAAGAGTTAAAGATCAGAGATGAAGTTATAGAAAGGTAGTTCAGGAATTTTAGTGTGTGCCTTCCATTTATCCAACCTGTATTTAACACTGGAATCACAATATTCAATTTAGCACTGCTGAGTATGGCCCTAAAGCCCCTGAGCATTTAGAAGGTTCTGGGGGTCTTTGACAATGCAGTACTTAAGCTACATTATATCCTCAAGTCCTTGTACTGAATCTCTGCCAGGTTGGCTGAGTACTCCTAGGGCTAGGAATGACTCTTGGGCCCGCAAGCACTACTTGGAATAGTCTCCAAAAAATAATAAAGAAAAGAACATTTTATATATTTTCCAGTTGAATATAACTTTCATAAGGACAAAGACTTTGATCTCTTGTTTTCTATTGTATCTCCAGATTTTAATTTAAAATAGACAAAAATATGGATTTCTTTGGAGTAAATATTTTATTTAAAATTGAGAAATTAGGAATTTCTTAGAACTATAGTGTTGAGAAGTTAATGATTCACAATTTCCAAACATGCACGCTAATCATTTAAACATCTCTTTGAAAGTTCAAAGAACTATGTCCAGAAAGCTTTCAGAAATACTGTCTTTCTGAAATTGCTTTTGACCCTGATCCATCTCAGAAATGAGTTTGTGGATGTGCCATCTAGGAGGCAGAGACTTGGGCCTTTGCTCTGGAGCCTTGGTTCCCAGGGGGAGGAGAACTGTTCAATGTGTAAGAATGTCAGCATTTCTGTTGGTTCCAGCCTAAGAAAAGTATCCAGGCTCACTGGTCTGGCTACTCCTTTTTCTGGATCCTCAAATTTTCTCTCTTTTGAGAAAGATTATATCTTAAAGTTTACTATAGATCAGACTATGTTTCACCTATATTGTTATCTTAAAACCTTATTTGTTTTTATTCTAGTCTATGGTGAAAAAAAAAAAAAAAACGATTGGATTCAGGTGGAAGGATGTGGTTACCTATTCATCAAATTACAGGTATTGATTGCAAGTTACTACACCTTAGCATCTGATACCTGTACAATGTTTAAATTGACACTATCTCATTTCTCTAGGGAGCTAGCATTCCCTAGCAAATGTATTTTCTAACTAGTTGCTTCCGAGGAATAAGCATTAGAGGGAAACTTGATGAGGACATTTTATTTTTATTTTATCAAATATCTGAAATATCGTTAAAAGGCATCCAGATGAAAATAAAATCATTGTTCATTTCCAGTTTGTTTTTTTTCCTTTTTCTTTCATATTTTTTGAAGGGCAGGCATATTCAGTGGGGCTCTGGACTTACTTAAGGCTCTATGTGCAGGGGTCTGCACTCCTGATGGGGTCTGAGAACTATATGGAGTGTTGGGCTCAAACTCGAGTTGGCCACATAGAAGGCAAATACCCTACCTTCTATATGATCCTGTGGCCCCCTCTGTGTTTTTATGTCATGTTTTCTTACAAAATGTATTAATTTACAAGATTTTATTACAATTCCAAATGACTCTGCATTCATCTATAGTTTCATCCTCTAAGTATTTTTATGATACATGTGTATCAGTATTTGCTTACTTATTCTTCCTGTGTTAGACATGTAGATTGTTTCTATTTCTATAGGTAAGTGCTATTTTAGAAGACATAAAATAGAAATAATTAGTTAATCCAATGTTTAAAAATAGTTTGATTAAACTAATGTTTTTTAAAAAATCATTGACAAAGCCTAAATATATAAAAAAATGAATTAACTCTGTCAAATAAGAAATATCTGAAATTTGCTAGTACTCTAATTATAAGTCTCATTTGGACCACTAAGTTGTCAAGGTAGTTGTCCTATTTCTTCCCCAGTATTCCTTTGCATGCTTCATAGCAGCATTTACTTTCTAAATTTTTACCTTTAAATACATGTATTTAAGGTTTTTAATATTTGACTTGTTTGAGAAAAATAAGCTATTGTTAAGTTATAGCATAATCTAGTCTGTGCAGTCTGATATACACCTGAGCCACCACTCAAATAACTTTGGATGTATTGGTTAGTTAATGCTTCACACTTGTGCTATATAAAATCTTCCCCAAACTATGTGACATAATACAGTTATTGTTTAATTTTTTTGTTTTTGGGTCACACCCGGCGGCATTCAGGGGTTATTCCTAGATCTGCACTCATAAATCGCTCCTGGCAGGCATGGGGAACCATATGGGATGATAGGATTCGAACCAACTTCCAATCCTGGATTGGCTGCATACAAGGTAAAGGCCCTACTGTTGTGCTATCTCTTAAGCCCCTATTGTTCAATCTTATGTATCAGCAGGTGACATATATAAATTGAGCTCAACTGAGTTGACTACATATCTCATCCTTCTCCCATTAGTAGCAGATTAAACTAGGTATGTTCTTTTAAAGATTTAAAAAGCAGTGGAGATGACACCTAATTACACAAGTGCATTTCAAGTCCTATTTGTTTCATGCTTGCTAATATTCCATTAATCAAAACAAGTTATAGAATGAATCTCCAAAGACAGGAATTTTACTCAATTTCTAGAAAGGGAGGGTTGAAAAACTGAAAGTGATCAATTTGCTAACAAATGTAATTTTATAGTATTTACCCAAGGTTGTACCAAATTAATTTTTTTACTGTATTTGTAAGTTGCATATTCCTACAATTTTAAATGCACCAAATGTCATCTCTAATATTTTATTGCTTACTAATAGAAATAAAAAATTACTATTAAATGTTACATTTAGCTGAATTTCTTAAAGTAAAACTATAGCCCTTATATAGATAGTATATTGGTAGTTATAAATGTATTTTGAAATGGAACAATTTGGATGGCCAGGACGGTACAGGACTTGTCTAATAATAGAAAGCATAGGTTAGTTCTAAGTATGTTTGAACACTGAAAATCACTCATCTACCTGAAATACAATGAAGTTCTGAGGGTTGTGGTTGCAATATATATTTAATTCTATAAGAGGCATTTTAAACCTAATGTGCCAAATGAAAATCTAAACATGGCCTTGGTTTCATACTTACTAAATTTCTCCCATATATCATATCTAGCTCAGTAGCAAATTCTCAGCTTTTTTTTTTAAAGGGTTGGCTTAAAAGAACAAGATTATAGATAGAATTGACCACTTGTCAAAAAACCATTGCTACTATGCTAAGACAATTATTACTTACTTGTAATAGCCTCTGAAGAAATTTTTGCCTTTTTAACTGGCCACAACTCTGTTCTCAACATAGCAGCTAGCAACATACTTGGTAAACCTAAGCCAGATCTTGGATCAAAATCTTCTACAAGCTAGCTACTTCATTCAGAAATAAAAAAAATCCTCACAGTGGAGAAAGATGTTCTCTGTTTGGTTTTTCTATCTATTAGACAACATCTCTTCTTCCACATTACTTAGTCTTCTCTAGCCATACCAACTACCTATTGACGCTATGAAAATTCCAAAGATGATTGATTGTTTTTGAGGCTTTTACTTCTTGCTTTTTCCTTTTCATTTCCTATTTTTCTTCCTGAGCACATTTTCTTTTTTTAAGTTATTAATATTTATTTATCTAAGAACATGCCATCAAAAGGTATGAAGCAAAAATTTAAATGGACAAGCATTTCAGAATTGCAAAGAAATAGACATTTTCACATTAATATATGGAAACTCAGCATTTAATTTTCAATAATGGATAAAGCAACTAACTGTACAGAAGATATGAAAACAGAGTGCTTGAATACCATAATTAATCAATGATATCTAACACATATACAGAAGAATTCTACTTATATCAATAGAATATGCATTTTTTCTTTTTTATTAATATCTTTATTTAAACATCTTGATACAAATATGATTGTATTGGGTTTCAGACATGTAAAGAACACTCTCCTTTACTAGTGCAACATTCCCATCACCAATGTCCCGAATTTCCCTCCTTCCCACCCCTGCCTGAACTCTAGACAGGCTTTCTATTTCCCTCATTCATCCACATTGTTATGATGATTCTCAATATAGTTATTTCTTTAACTGCACTCATCACTCTGTGGTGAGTTTCATGTTGTGAGCTGGATCTTCCAGCCCTCCTCTGCTTGGTCGCTGAAAATTATTGCAAAAGTGTGTTTTCTTTTTCTTTTTTTTAAATTTTTATTGTGACCAAAGTGCATTACAAATCTTTCACTACATCATTTATGGTACATAATGACAATGAATGAGGGGCATTCCCACCACCAGTGCTGTCCTCCCTCCGCCCCTGTTCCCAGTATGCATCCCATATTTCTCTCCTTTACCCCCCAGAATGCTAGTGCAACTGGTCTCCACTTTACAGCTAGTTGTAGACTGAGCATCTATTCCACTGTCATTGGAGATAAAAAGAATAAGAAAAAAGGGAGAAAAAATTTGGTGACAACTACCAAAAGAAGAAAGAAGAGAGAGAGAAAGAAAAGAAAAATGGAAAAAAAAATGGACCCGGCAAATAAAAATAAAAACAAATCTCTAAATAATAACAACAAGAGTGAAAAAGAAAGAGAAAAGTGGAAGAAAAAAGAGAAGGAAAATAAAGTCAAAAAATAACGAATCAAAACAAAACAAGAAAAAGTATGGGTGCTGGAGTGGTAGGGTTTGGCGTTCCCCCCACTTTTTTTTTTTTTTTTGCATAGGCACAGTAAGCATTGGGGAAGAAAGGGAATTCCCATGGCCTAAGAGATTCAGGGTTCCTCCATCCTTGAAGAATACCATCATGGGATCAACCCCTGGCTCCATATATACTCATTACTCCATCCCAAAAGGCTTTCTTGTGATGCCAGGAAAGTTTCCTCTCAGTTGTGTGTGAGAAAATCAAGCCACTGTAGCTAGCGATCTTGGTATTTGCATGGGTTATAGGTCAGGGTCTAGGATAGAGTCTCTAGGTTCTAGAATCTAGGGGTCCTCAACAACCATTGTTGTTGTTGTGTTCAGTCTTCTGTAACACTTGCTCCCTGTTTTCGTTCAGTCCCTAAGCCGAAGCCTAGGATATTATGGATCCAAAGGTTCTGCTCAGTCTCTGTTGTCCAAATTGGACCTCTGCAATAAGACATCTTGTTGTTGTTATTGTTGTTGTTTATGTGTGATGGGCTACAGCCTAGGGTAGGGTTTTTCTTATTAGTCCCAAGGTAGGTTCTGTTCAGTCACAGTTGTCAAAGTCAGTTTTCTGTTGCTGGTGCTCTTATTTTTCACAGTTCGAAGGACAATATCTCTTCTGATTTCCATTTAGTGTTAGGTGCTGTGATAGGACAGCCTGGTCTTAGGTCAAATTTTCCTTTCCTCATTGTCATATCAAAACTGGCACAAGTTGGTGCCAGAGCAGTGCTATAAATCTCCCAATGGAGCTTAGTTCCTGGTGGTGTTGCCCAGAGCTGTATCATTTCTACATAGGAGATCTGGGGTTTGGGATTGGACTAACACTGTCCAATTTCCTGGGGACTGGTTGTATCCATATGACACATGTTCAGGATGGGAGGCACCCTTCTACTATAGAAATTGAGTTCTTATCCCTAGAAGATAAGATCTTGTTTCTGTGTCTATGGTTTTCCCCTTTTTTTACTGTGCCCATACAAAAATGTATGGTGTCATACTGTGTTGCTGGTGCTATTCTGGGTAAGGATAACAGGCTGCACACACAGTCTCTGTCGTCTGATTTTGTTCTGAGCTTTTTGTACCAAGCAGCACCAAAAATAGTAAGAATAGAGAACAAAATGTATATATTAAAATAGAACAAATAAATAAAACTGAGTTAAAAAGAAAAGGTATTTGAATAAAACAAGTGGTGGAGGAGGCTACCTGTATATTTAGGAATACACATCTTAAGATGTATTGTTATACATGTATTGAGCTTCCATAGGCAATATAAGACTCCCAATTAGATCTTTTGATATATTCTTGTGGGGAGTAAAAGCCAAGGTACTTTTCGATTCACAGGCCTTGAAATTGGGTTTGAAAGATGCTTTGCTGCATTACGAGAACATATAGTGTCTTTGAGCTGGGAGTTTTGCTGAGACTGATTCCTGTATCGTGCAACAGTCCATGATTTGGTGAGGGTGAGAGGGGCCATCAAGCATGACTCAGCAGGCGTGCTGGTTGTAGTTCTTTGCCAAGGCATGAGAAAGGGGACCCAGAGGGTGTCTTTCACTGAAGAGCTGGAGGTGGTCTGTTGGGGCAGGAGGTCAATCTTGGTGCCTACCGAGTTAGGAACTGAGGGTAAAGAGGGTTAAATTAGGGGAAGATAATGGATCAGAATTGGGAGATGAGGGGATAGAAGAGACACAGGGGTAGGGGAGAGGCAATACATGACAGGGGCTATATACTATATATATATATATATATATATATATATATATATATATATATATATATATATATATATATAAATTATTTGTGATTTCAGCTTGAAGACAGTACGGGAAGTCACATCCACATAAAACCGACTTTAAAGATCTATTGAGTGTTATCCAAATCTTTGGCATTCGGTTTCCTTTTCTAGGAACCATCTAGAATAAAGAACATTTTTAGATAATGCTTAAAAAGTATGTGCCCGTGCTTAAAAAGTATGTGCCCGCACGTTTATGAAAATGAGTATTAGTAAGAAAAGACACCCCTGCAGGGGGTCCAGTATGAATACGGTATGAGTTTCCCTCCTCCCTCTCCCCCCAGAGCCCAGATGCCAGACCTGGCCCTGAAGACCAGTTTGGCATGGGAGCTCTCGGTCTCCTGGACTAAGTGGTCAGCCCAGGAGGCCATTGGCCAGCTGTCTGCCCATATTCCCAGCCATACCCGTAGGAGAGGAGCAGGAATCCTGGCATGTAGGATCTTCTGGGTCCAGCTACAGCCTCCCTCTCCACTATGAAAAGCATGGGGGGAGGAGTTTGCCTCCTCCCCATCCCCCCAGAGCTCAGATGCTAGACCTGGCCTTGAAAGCCAGCCTGGTGTGAGGGGCTCTTTGTCTCCTGGACTAACTGGTCAGTCCTGGAGGCCTTTGGCCAGCTGTCTGTTCAGATTCCCAGCCATGCCAGTAGAAGAGGAGCAGTAATCCTGGCATGTGGGATCTTCTGGGTCCAGCTGCAGCCTTCCTCTCCAGTTTGAAAAAGCATGGGATTGGAGTTTTCCTCCTTTCCCCTCCCCTTACCCCCAGAGCCCAGTTGCCAGACCTGGCCCTGAAGACCAGTTTGGCATGGGGGGCTCTCAGTCTCCTGGACTAAGTGGTCAGTCCAGGAGGCCATTGGCCAGCTGTCTGCCCAGATTCCCAGCCATACCTATAGGAGAGGAGCAGGAATCCTGGCATGTGGGATCTTCTCGTGTTTTATTTTTCTTAGAAACCATTCTGCATCTATTGCTCTCCCTCTGGCTTATTTCACTCAGAAAAATAGATTCCATGTACATCCATGTACAGGAAAATTTCATGACTTCATCTCTCCTGATGGCTGCATAATATTTTATTGTGTATATGTACCACAGTTTCTTTAGCCATTCATGTGTTAAAGGGCATCTTGGTTGTTTCCAGAGTCTGGCTATTGTAAATAGCGCTGCAATAAATTTTGGTGTGAGGAAGGAATTTTTGTATTGTATTTTTGTATTCCTAGGTTATATTCCTAGGAGTGGTATAGCTGGATCGAATGGGAGCTTGATTTCCAGTAAAGGTTGAACTAGATGGCATTCCCACCAGCAGTGAATAAGAGTTCCTTTCTCTCCACATCCCTGCCAGCACAACCCCCCTGCCAGAACAACACTATTTGTTCTCATCTTTGTGATGTGTATCAATCTCTGTGGTGTGAGATGGTACCTCATAGTTGTTTTGATTTGCATCTCCCTGTGCCTTTTAGCCATTTGTATTTCTTTTTTGTCAAAGTGTCTGTTCATTTCTTCTCCACATTTTTTAATGCGATTAGATGTTTTTTCTTGTAAAGTTTCAATAGTGCCTTGTTTATTTTGAATATTAACTCCTTATCTAATGGGTATTGGGTGAATAGTTTCTCCCACGCAGTGGGTGGCTCTTGTATCCTGGGCACTATTTCCTTTGAGGTGCAGAAGCTTCTCAGCTTAATATATTCCCATCTGTTTATCTCTGCTTCCACTTGTTTGGGAGTGTTGTTTCCTCCTTACAGATGCCTTTGGTCTCAATGTCATGGAGTGTTTTACCTACATGTTGTTCTATAGACCTTGGTTTCAGGTCTGATATCAAGGTCTTTAATCCATTTGGATTTTACCTTTGTACATGGTGTTAGCTGGGGATCTGAGTTCACGTTTTTGCAAGTGGCTAACCAGTTGTGCCAACACCACTTGTTGAAGAGGCTTTCCTTTCTCTATTTAATATTTCTTGCTCCTTTATCAAAAATTAGGTGACTGTATGTCTGGGAAACATTCTCTGCCTATTCTGCTGATCTGAGGGTCTGTCTTTATTCCAATACCATGCTGTTTTGATAAGTATTCTGTGCACATTTTTTAAGGTCTATTATGTTAGAGATTTTCTCTAATCATTTTAGGGTCCCCATACTCCTTACTGACTTTTTTCATCCAAGAAATTTGTAACTACATATTTAACACTAGATATAACACTATATAAAATTTAAACAAGTCTTCCTCACACAATAAAATATTCAAATATCCAAATACTTTGTTTTGTTCATACTATATTTTACAATTTTGCTCTACTATTTGATACATTTTCAGTATTTTATAAAAGAAAAAAAAATAAATACTTTTAATTTCTTAGTGAAATACTACCACACAGACTCAATTTTTTATATAAACAGATGAGAACTAACTGGTTGGCTCATTAAAAATAATAAAAGAAGAATCTTAGCTCAATTAATTCCTCATGTAAAGGGTGTATCAAAAATTTACGAAAAAAAAGTATTTTTATTCCTCACATGTGCATAGGGCTGAGTATATAGCTATTTAAATGGGTTACTCATACAGAGAAGTCACTCCCCTCTCCAACTTCTTGGATTCTAAGAATTTCTTTGTGACTAATGGAGGTCAAAACTTTTTTCTAAAGTTTCTTGTTAAGTAAAGTTTCATCATAAAATCATGAAGTTAGTAATGAAGAAATTGCTAAGAAAGTACTTTTATATCCATCTGCCCACATATTGACCATGATAAAAATGATTGAATAAATACTGGAAAAACCACTAAAGTCCTTGAGATAAATAAAGTGTGACTAGAATGGGCACATATCTAGCATAAACAAGTGAATGAATAAATTGCATAGGTCATTATTAATGGATTTATTGAATATCTCCTTTCATCTGTGAGATGCCTATGATATCTTTAAGTCTGCATGATGACCAATAATTTTTTCCTTCCTCATTTTTATTATTTATCTCCAAGTATAAATATTCCAGGTTAACATTTTTATTTTATTTTATTTCCAAGCCAGCTATTTACCCACTTGAATATTCAAGTTTTCTCGCTATCTCATTCCTATTTCATCTTTTCTAACTACATAGAATTTTCTGTGCATGTGAGAAACTTTCTTGGACCCTTTCTTGTTGGATGGTGTTGTCATTGTATCAAGGTAATGAGTTGTGACTAGAAATGTCATATATCATTACCAGACTATAACATTTTATTGGAAGTTCAATAACTTCTTGAATTATACTCCTTCTGTCATTGTTGGTTGCTGCATTAGTTAGTGTGCCCTGTCAACCTACAGTGCACCTGTAGTGTGGGTGAAAAACAAAGCTTTAATGACCTAAACCATTAAATTTTGTGGATTATTTTTTACCACAACAAACTTGGCTCCCTAGACTGAATCATAGGTCTATGTTCTCATCTTTTGCTCTCTACAGCATAGCAGACTTTTTTTCTTTATAGTTACCATATGAATTATCTTAAATGTTATTTTTATTAGCTGGGATATGGGTTATGCTTATCATATTTACCACTGTATTCTCAGTAATTGGAATAAAATGTGCTCAGTGAGGGTTTGACTCATCTATTTATCTAAGTATCTCTAAGTATCTAAACTCAATGACTGGCAGTACTGTGAAATATGTAGATAATTCAAAATATCACTTTGAACCCTGATTTAAACTATATCTTTATTCATCTAATTAGTGAAAAACAATTTGACAAAAATAAGATTCATCTCTCCATGAAACTTTTATTTTTTGTGAAGGTACAGGGAGTCCCAATACAAATGGACATTTATAGAGGGAAAGTTGGAAATCTACTCTTATTCAGCAAGTAGAATAGGACCATATATAGACTCTAGAAGTGAAAAACAAACATAAGCTTCCCATATTTGGTAAATTCTGGTAGAATAAATGATATTACAGGAATAATTCTTCGGAGATCCCACCCATCGTATGGGAACTTTTCTAACTTCCTGTTCTACTTTTTTCTATTATTTTAAATAAAGTACTTTCTTAATTTAGAAATAAATATCCAGAGTAAATGACATCCCTCAGACTAAAATCTGTAATGGCATGACAATACCTCAGTGACTTCCCAAGAATCATAAAGAATAAAATCTAAGTAGATATAAAGACTGTGAGCCCATTGGAATGAAAGCTTTACAACCCAAAGAAAACACAAAATTGTTGGGGCTGGAATAGTGGTAGGGTGTTTGCCTTGCATGCAGCTGACCTAGGATGGACTGCATTTTGATCCCTGGCATTCAATATGGTCCCCCAAACCAGGAGCGATTTCTGAGTGCACAGCCAAGAATAACCCCTGAGCATCACTGGGTGTGGCCCAAACACCAAAAAGAAGGAAGGAAGGAAGGAAGGAAGGAAGGAAGGAAGGAAGGAAGGAAGGAAGGAAGGAAGGGAGGGAGGGAGGGAGGGAGGGAGGGAGGGAGGGAGGGGGGAGGGAAGGAGGGAGGGAGGGGAGGGAGGGAGGAAGGGGAGGAAGGAAGGAAGGAAGGAAGGAAGAAAGAAAGAAAGAAAGAAAGAAAGAAAGAAAGAAAAAGAAAGAAAGAAAGAAAGGATAAAGAAAGAAAGGATAAAGAAAGAAGAAAGAAAGATAGAAAGAAAGAAAGAAGAAAGAAAGAAAGAAAAGAAAGAAAGAAAAGAAGAAAGAAAGAAAAAAGAAAGAAATAAGAAAGAAAGAAAGGATAAAGAAGAAAGAAAGATAGAAAGAAGAAAAGAAAGAAAGAAAGGATAAAGAAAGGAGAAAGGTAAAGAAAGAAAGAAAGAAAGAAAGAAAAGAAAGAAAGAAAAGAAAAGAAAAGAAAAGAAAAGAAAAGAAAAGAAAAGAAAAAAAACATAATTGTATGTCCACTTTATGGAACTTGGTTCACAAAACCAGAGAATTAAGATGCAGGATTTGGACAATTTAATACTAAAAATGTGACTTGCCTCCCTTCTCCCGCCTTCACTTTTCTCCTCTCTTTGGTGAGAAAACACTTATTGAATAGACACCATTGAGCTGTTTGAACAAAGTTAAGAAACAATGCATAATTTTTTTTTTTTTTTGGTTTTTGGGTCACACCCGGCGGTGCTCAGGGGTTACTCCTGGCTGTCTGCTCAGAAATAGCTCCTGGCAGGCACAGGGGACCATATGGGACACCGGGATTTGAACCAACCACCTTTGGTCCTGGATCGGCTGCTTGCAAGGCAAACACCACTGTGCTATCTCTCCGGGCCCAACAATGCATAATTTAATAAGAGAGCTAAATAAAAGCGAAGTATCAAGACAATTGATAAGAGACATGCGGTGGGAAAGTGAAATTTATAAAGGAAGAGTTCCCAACACTGCTTTCTCTCAGTATTCTATGTTGTGGACCACTTTCATCCCAGTTATGGTATTGGAGACTGTAAAGTAAAATAATTATTTCTCTCACTCATTTAGTGTTTCCTTTATCTGGTTCTTAAATCATCAAACTCTTTTCCTTTTTATTAGGATTTCCTTTACCTAAAGTAAATTCTTTTCCAGTTACCTACAGAATGGCTACTCCTGTAGCCAGCCTTCTTTCCTGAATACCTCCTCCAAGACCTTCCAACAGTCCCTTCTAGAACAAATTCACATCTCATCTGCACGCTCAATAGCTCAAAGCTCAGGCGTCATAAGAGCTACACATGTGATGCTGGCATGGTGTCATTGGGGGAAATGTAGAGTTTATAGTTCTAGAAAGTAAAATCAGAGCTTTAAACAGTTTGAGCATGTGCTCTACAGATGAGCAATATCCCTGTAAGCAAAATAAAGACACTTTTGTAGGCATATAAGCTATCTGAGATTTAATCCTAGCACTACCTCTTAGGAGCTGGATAATTTAGGAAAGTGTACCCAGATTTAGTCTCTTGGTATGTTAATATAATATATACATAATATAATTGATGTCTAATCTCAGATTTAGTATTGTCCTAAGATGATTGTTATTTACATAAGTGAATGCAGGTTTATGTCAGTTTATAGTGACTAATATAACTGGACCTTAAGACCAAAACAATTTGTTGAGATAAAAATTAAGTTGTAAATTAATAACATACAGCAGATGCTGGACTTTTGCCCTCAGACAATAGGATTAGAACTATATGTATGTGTGTGTGTGTGTGTGTGGTGTGTGTGTGTGTGTGTTGTTGATGAAGACAATAGCATTTTTCCAAAGATGGCATCTACTGAACCATACCTCTAGGGCCTACACTTTTATGCAGCAGTTCTTTCCTCAAAATGGATTTACTTTACCTAGTAAAATGCAGTAGAAGTGACAGTATTGCTAGTTTTTAGCCTCTGCTTTCAGAACTGACAGCTTCTATTATTGAAAACTCTGGGCCATTATATGTCACTGAAGAGATTGTACTGATACACCATACTGAGACATATGGAGTTATGCACCTTCCAGAGCTTAGACTTCCAGCAGACTCAAAGTGCATAGAAGTGAATGTTGCCTTTACATAGTCCATATTTCATCAGTCATTAGTCAACATTTAATTTCAACTGCATGAGATTCCAGGTGAAAGATCACACAAGCTCTCTTGTGAAGTTCAGTGGATCAACAGCACCATGCCAGATAACAAAATAACTTGTTTCTATATTTAGATCACTGAATTTTGGGATGGTCTTCTTGGTTTATCTGCAGTCACCAACCAGATGACTCAGTTCCCTAAGATTTAATTATGAGATCCAGGCTTTCTTTTGATTCCTAACCTGATTCAGGTTGAAGACAAAGTGATACACCAGGCCAAGTTTCCATGTTGTATTTCTATTGCCAATTAGCATTAGCAAGTCAAATTCACCAAACCCTCCATCTGGTCCCAAAACTTGAACCCTGAACAATTTAAGTCAGTTGACCTCTTCAAAAGGTCAATAGGTAGCAGCTCAGCAAAATGGGTTTCAGCAGGAGTTTCCAGCTCCTGTTCTCAACCTGAAAAGTAATCCCGTGATCCTATCCTGAGTTTAGCAGCACTGGGATGTGAGAAGCAAGAGAGAGGTTAGAAGGATGTCACAGATTCTGCCTGTCTAGCAACTGGACAGTAAACCTGAAACCCAGGGACCTTGTTGAGATGAAAACCAAGTTGTAAATTAGGACCATCCAGTGGATATTGGGTTTCAGCCCTCAGACAGTAGAGTGAGTGTTATTGGTGTTCATCCCTTTCTGAATGGCTTCAGAATCCTGGGTTGCTGAAAAGATAGTCAGGGAGCTATTATGTTCATTAGGCAGCAATTAGACTAAAAGTGCCAGGGAACCAGACGCCCATGGTTTGCTCCTGTTGGGGCAGGTTTAATTTCATCAGGCGTCACAGGGTCGCTCAGAAAGAGGGTGGAGGACAGGTGGGGCTGTAGCAGGGGCTGGGAGAACACTTGAAAGGCTCTTCCTGTGGGCCCCCTTTCTGCTCTCCTAACATATCCTTATCTTTCATGAAATGTCTCTTTCAGCTTCAGCACTCCCGGTGCAGCAGTTGTAAAACCAACCACACTAGCTGGGGAGTAAAGACAAGGTGATCAGCCGGCTTTGCAAATAGGTGATGTTAACTTCTAGCAGAACTTCCCAGATGTATTTGCCCTTTCTCCCATTTTTTTTTTTAGAAAAAAAAATAATTACTCAGCATTCTCTCGTAAAATCTACCTTCTTTAAATGAACAAATAGAAAGCAACCCTTAGCCCAGCAAAACTGGGGGAATTACTTTCTCCCTGGTTCAATCTAGTGGCAACACCTGGTGGTAGGGGTGGGCAGTATCAGCCTTTGGGAAAGACTGTAGGGTCAAACCGGAAAAGAGGAATGTTGCTGTCAATCATTAATAGCAGGACAGCACTACTGAAACATAGCTTGATGGATTAGTGCTATCCTACTTTCAAACTACTATCTTGAGTCACCAGCTCAACACTGACATGTCATACAGCAGCAGTGTGACCTAAGTAAGTTATTTAAATACTTCAGGCCTGTTTTCCCTTCTGTCCATTGGAATAAAAATAAATAGTAGTAATAATAATATATAAATACATAATAGAAATAAAAGTAAAAATTTTGAGGGATTACTCTTGAGACCATTCATTACATGAGAGAGCCTATGGCAAGCACTGACATAGGTCTGCAGATAAGCCGCATTCAGTGGAGGCTAATTTTGGCTTACGTTTTGTTTTTTTCCCTTTAGGAGGATTATTTATCTATTACTTTTTTTAAAACAGTAGTAAATATCATTACTTTATCATTATCATTACTTTATACTTGCAGTACTGCTACCCTATTGCTGTCATCAGTGATATGATCAGTTCACAGTTTTCCTCCTCAACTCCCCCTAACATGTTCAGATCCTTGTTCTGTTGACCATCCTCAGGGTTACTCTGAGATAGTTGTTTATCTTCATAATAATCATAGTATCATCTATCCCCACTCTTAAAATTTTTTTACTTTCCTACCCCTGACCCTGCATCACCAGCAGCTCATTATTCCTTCACTTATTTCCCTTATTGTGTTTTGTCAAGGTAGAATTGTTCTAAATACTTACCCAGAGACAGAGACATAGAGAGATTTGATGCTTTGATTTCTGTTGTTTGTTTGTTTTTGCCATATCCAGAGTGCCCAGGGTTCATAAATGTCTGTACTCCTGTACTCTGTACTCATGGCAGGGCTCAGGGATCTTATGAGATGCCAGGGACAGAACCCCAGTCAACCCCTTGCATGGCCAGCACTACCCATTATAAAAAGCAGAGAAGTTTGGAGATTTACCACAAAGTAATGGCTAAAACTGAGATTCTGCTTAGGCTACATGACTAAATAACCGTCTTTGTTTGTTGCTTCCTTTGCTCACTTACACACTTCTCTCTCCCTTCTTGCCCTGAAGGTAGAAAGCACCTTATACTTTTGGATGTTATGTGTATTTAATGCATTCAATGTAGCCCCAACTTTAGGAAGGACAGTGCATGGGGGTTGTCGGATTGAATAACTTCTGATTTGTTTTGTGAATCTTCTCTGGCCAGTCTCAAGAATCCTCTTTAATTTAGTCTGGAATTTAAAGTTTAGAGAAAAAAAACACAAATATTATCTTTCCCCCCAAAGTTACCACAGATCATAGCAAGATTCATCACAACATGTACATTTAAATATAAAACTTGGATGAAGCTAATACTTAGGGAATTCCAGGAGATTCAACTGTGATAGTCATGCAATTATTTCCACTTTAGTAGTTTTGCACAGAGGCAGTGATTGGTGCCACAGACCTTCCTCATTTCCTCTAATCCAGTGGTCCTCAAACTATGGCCCGCGGGCCACATATTGTATTTGTATCTGTTTTGTTTCTACATTGCAAAATAAGATAAGATATATGCAGTGTGCATAAGAATTCGTTCATAAGTTTTGTTTTTATTATAGTCAGACCGTCCAATGGTCTGAGGGACAGTGAACTGGCCCCCTGTTTAAAAAGTTTGAGGAATCCCTAGAACACATGAGGCAGCTGCCTACTTGACAACGATGGGAAATCCCTTTAATAGAGAAGCTTTTGGGTCTTCAGAACTTCCATCTACATTCACTAAGCATAGTGGAATCCTGTGTTGTCATTCCTTGGTGACTGTTGTGATGTGGTAGTGTTTTTTATGATTGCAGTAGGATTTATGAACTGAAAGATATGTGTGGTTGTAGAATGAAATAGTTCAACCAGCTCTATTGAGGGAACACTGACCTGGATGAGAAAATGTCTATTCTGTCCAATAAAGAGAACCCCACTAACAGTCTGTCTGTCTGCCTCATTTTCTTGGGACTGTGTCAAAGTCAGTTTGATTTAAAATTCCATACATTGACTATGTTAGTACACTAACAGCAGCAATTATTTCAGAGGTAATACAAGGTGCTCTCACTTTCTGGCTATTATTCTTCAGCATTTAGAGGCAGACAATGTTTTTTGTATCATCTTAAAACAAGTATGAAAAATCTATTACTTATCTTCCTACTTATCTACTTTAGCTGTCTGACCAGTCACTTGGTCTATTTACTTCTCTATCTTTCCTTCTTACTGAAAAAACATCATTTTGAGTTTTAGATTTAGGCTAAAGTTGTGTTTTAAACTCATTGGTTTCTGAAAAGATAGCTCAGTGGTTAGAAATATGATCTCTAAATTGGGAGAGATCTATGTTTAAATTTGACTTCATTGCTTATGTATTCCTTTACTTACTTAGGAAAATCACCCAAATTCCACTGAATTTTTGTTTGCTCACTTGCCAGTGGGAATAAAAACAGCTTTTCCTTTTGCAAAACATTAATACCTTTGTAAAATCATGAGAAAAAATATTAACTTCAAATACAGTAACATTCTAAAATAGTACTGAAATCAGAACTCTTTATAACTATTTTTGGGTTTTATGTGAATTTATTTTTTTCTTATTTTAAAATTAATATCTTTATTTAAATACCTTGATTATAACTAAGTGATCAAAACCAAAAACTAAAAGACTATAATGGAGAACCCTGATGTTTTTAATAATTTTTATTGTGACCAAGGTGAATTACAAATCTTTCACAGTAATATTTAAGGTACATAGTAACAATGAACTGGGGGCATTTCCACCACCAGTATTGTCTTCCCTCCACCCGTATTCCCAGCATAAATCCCATATCTCCCTCCTTTACCCCCCACTCCCAGACTGTTAGTGTAACTGGTCCCCTCTGTGTATAGCTTGTTGTTGATTGGGTATCGATTCTGTTGTCATTGACTTTGTGTTTAAGTCTGATCTACTCAATGTTCATACAACTGTTTGGTCCTGGTACCATCTATTTTTCCCTCCTCAATTTATGAGGCAGAACAAGATGATTCAAGTTATGTGGTTCTGTTTGAAGAAAAGAAAAGAAAAATGAAAAAACTGGGAGGAGTCCATCTAGAAGTTATAAATATTAATTTAAAAGAAGAAAGGAAAAAAGAAGAAAAACGTAAGAAAAACCCAACCAAACAAAAAACAAAACAAAACAAAACAAAAACCCAAAAAACAAAACCAGCAACTATGAAAAAGCACAATAGCAACAAAAAGACAACAACCAAATAATAACCACAGGAATAGGAAAAAAAAAAAAAAAGGAAGGAGGGTTGGTGTGGCAAGGTTTTGTGCTTCTTCTTCCTTTTTTTTTTTTCCATAGGCACAGTAAGTATTGGGGAAATTAGAAAGGTAATTCCCTTGGTCTAAGAGATACAGGGTTTCTCCATTTTTGAAGCATACTGCCATGGGAACAACTACAGGTTCCTTACACACTCATTTTCACACATCAACGTCTTTTTATGGTTCCAGGAAACTTCCACTCAATTGTGGATGATGACATCATGCCTCTGTAGCTAGAGATCTTGGTATTTGCATAGGTCATAGGACAAAGGCCAGGAGAGAGTTTTTTCTTACATACTAGAAGTTCTGTTCCATCACTGTTGTTGTAATTAGTCTTCTGTAATTAGTGGTCTTGGTTTTTTGCACAGATCCTAGGATGAAGCCTTAGGATAGAGTCATTATAGTTCCAGAAGTTCTGCTTAGTCGCAGTTGTCAAAGTCAGACCTCTGGAATTAGAGATCTTGGTTATTATACAAATCCTAGGCTGAAACCTAGGTTAGGGTCTTTCTTATTGGTCCCAGCATAAGTCCTGCCCAGTCATGGTTGTCAAAATCAGTCTTCTGTAGTTAGCTATCTTGGATTTTGCACAGATCAAAGGATGATGTGCTTTTGATTTCATCTTACCATTAGGTGATGAGATAGGACAACCTGCTCTTAGATCAAGTTGTTGCTGTTTCCTCATTGTCAGGGTGTCATATCAAAACTGGTGCAAGTTGGTGCCAGAGTAGTATTAGGAATTTCCCAGGGAGAGTTTTGTTCCTGGTGTGGTTGCAGGGAACTGTGTCAGTTCTATGTCTGGGATCTAGGGAGAACCCTGATTTTTTAAAGTAAAATATTTACTAAAATTCTGAATTATGTTTAGACTTTAGTTAATAATAATAATGTTAATAATAATAATAATCATTATTATTATTATATTGGCTCATTCATTATAAAAAGGTACTGTCTTAATATAAAGTATAAATAATAAAGAAGACTGAGAGTGAGGCATATGAGAAATTATCTTCTCAGTTATTCTTTACTTTAAAAATGATTTATTATTATTATTATTATTATTATTATTATTTTGCTTTTTGGGCCACAGCTGGTGATGCTCAGGGGTTACTCCTGACTATGCACTCAGAAATTGCTTCTGGCTTTGGGGATCATATGGGACACTGGGGAATCAAACTGCGATCCGTCCTAGGTTAGTGCATGCAAGGCAAATGCCCTACGGCTTGTGCCACCACTTCGGCCCCTGATTTAATATTTTTTAAAGCCTACTACATAACTTCCATGAATCTAAAACATCAGGAATTAGTCCTTTGAATGCACAATGGAGGCCTAATAAATTGTAGTGGTTATTATTATAACTTCCTGATTTGTCCCCATCTCTACCCTCTGGGGATACACTCAGCCTTCCTCTTCAAATCACACATTTGGAATTTTTCTGCTTTAATCTGCCTTTTGTTTTCCTGGTTAAAATGCCTCAGATGGGATTTGCTTATTGTGAGTCATCCTCACTTTCTATCACTGTGAATTTATCTTAGTGGTACTGTCCCTTTGTATTGACCTTCTTCATTCTCTGGCTGTAGGCCTCAGCATTCAGCAGTTTCTTTTTTTTTAAATGTTTGAGAATCAGAACGGCTAGATTCTTGCATTTCCCCACCAAAGGCCTAAAGTCTTTCTTACAAGGTTCAGATTATGAAGTAATAGAAAGGCCCATTACTTCCCCTCTTGTCTTGTCAGATTCTGTGCATCATTTGTGTCTGTGATAAGTGCCATGGAGAGCTAGCAAGGGGCCACCAAAAATTTTTTTTATAAAAGAAAGAACACCCTTTTCCCCTTCATAGGATCATCAGAAAAGTTTCCCTTAGTGTAACTGCTTCACCCTTCATTAGCTCTCTTATAATCTAATTGTTTTCTCAGGGCCCCATTTATTCTATCCCAAGAGCAGAGAAATAAGTGCAATTTCTGAAGTGTGCATGCTTTTCTGTGGAGTCCCAGGATGACTTGAGTCTACAGAATGGAATTTCATACATGTGTTGGGTGAGGTGATTTATTATGGGATGTAATGGAAATTAATTTCACTTTGAACTCTGGGGCACTAGAAAATACCTAAGTGCTGAGCCATTTTCTCTAAGTAGGCTATAAAGCTGCTACTGGCATCTGACTGGATGGAGAGATGGTGATGACCAGTTGTAAAACAATGAGCTAGAAGAGAAGGTTAATGGGGCCCTGGCTAGCAGGCTGCCTCCAATGCCAGCCCTACCAGGCCCTGCTTGTCATGGGACTCTTAGTCTTCTTGGCGCCTCTGATAACAGCATGCTGGAACAATCACTGTATAATGAAAGAGAGCCAAAGGAGAGGCAAAGGGAACATTCTTTGGGGGCCAATGACTGCATTTGACTATGGAGTTTGGCTGGGTGGGGTGGCCCCATTCTGGAAGTTACCTTAGTAGGAAGCAGGATGGGTCAAGCTATAAACAGAAATTCTGTTTTTAAAGATGGCCTCAGTTCAAGCTTTCACTTCTCCTTGGAGGCCTGGACTTCCACGAGAGCTTTTGAACTTCATTCCCTGTCCTTCTAATTTGGAATTTTTCAAATATTACACAATTACCCACCCATTATTTTGTGATAAAATTGAGGTTATTCTAAGACACCACATAGATAATCTGGATTTTTGTACATGGGGCTATTGTTAGAATTTGTATAAAATTTTAAAGTGTGCTCGTGATATTAAAGGATCATTCACTAACATACTCATCTGTCTGTATATGATATCACTTACTCTTTGTCTCTTTCATTAGAGTGTTTTGTTCATCATATTTATTGACATTAGAATAATACTTAGCACATTGTTTCTAACTAATGCTTGTTGATTGAATACATGAATCACAGCGTTTGGGAAACCATCAATATGAATATCAAATGTGCCTTCACACAATTTTCAACTTATTAAAAGTAAATGTTCATTTCATCTCTCTATTCATTTTTCCCAACAAATATTTTATGAGTGTTACTAGGTTCCAAGCATTTCTCTGTAATTTAAATCATGAGCAAGATGTATTCCTGGCCCTATCTCATTACTATTAATTCAGATCTCATATGTAAAGTTTGGAAACACACTGAAAATGATTCTCTTTATTTATCTATTTTTATTGAATAACTGTGAGATGCATAGTTACAAAGTGGTTGATGGTTGAGTTTCAATCATCCATTCACCAGTGTACACTTCCCACCACCCATGTCCCTAGTTTTCCTCCTGCCCCACCTCTTTCCATGCTTTTCTCTCTCTCTCTCTTTCTCTCTCTCTCTAATAATAATGGGTTATTATTATTATTACTGTTGTTGTTATATTATATCTTTTTATCCTCCTCTTTTCTTTATAGACACTGTACAATACTGTTATTGAAAACATATCATACATATCACTTTATCTCTTTTCAGCAACCAGATCTGACCAAGAGCTGGGTGCTGAAAGAAATGATTTATTTTTGTTACTTTACTTAAACACTGTAGTTTACAAAGATGTTCAGAATACAGTTATTTCTAGCATTTATTGTTCCAACACCAGTCTCACCATTCTCCACCATTCTACCCAGTTTGTTACCCACTTCAAGCCTGCTCTCTTGGCAGGCACAATATAATTTATTTTATATTGCTTGTTATAATTAAATGGTAATAAAATTATCAAAAATACTTCAGTAAAATGTTTGTAAAATTGTTATATCTCACAATGGGGTCATTACCTCATTCTCTGAAGATTTACTAAGCTGTTTACTGCCAGTTGAGCATTCTTTGTTATTTTTGTTTGTTGAGATTATGTGACAGCTATGATACTTTTCCATTGAATTTGTTGTACTCCTACTGGGATGTCAGCACAGCATTTTTTTTTAACTTTTATTTTGACCAAAGTGGATTACAAATCTTTCACAGTAATTTTTTAAGTGCATAGTGACATTGAATCAGGGGCATTCCCACCACCAATGTTGTCCTCCCTCCACCCATTCCCAGCATGCATCCCATATCCCCCTTCTATACCCTCCGGGTTGCCAGTATAAGTGATGCCCTCTGTGTCTAGCATGTTGTAGATTGGGTGTCCATTCTGTTGTCGTGTTGGCTTTGGATTTGGTGTTTAAGTCTGATAATTTTTTTATTTCTACTTAATGTTCATATGACTTTCTGGTCTTGGTACCCTTCATTATTTCCCCCTCAGTTTGTGAGGCGGAACAAGATGGTTCCAGTTATGTGGTTCTGTTTGAAGGAAAGAAAAAAAAATAAAATGGGACAAAAATCAAACAAGCAAAAAATGGGAGGAGTCCTTCTAGAGGCCATAAATATCAATTTAAGAGAAGAAAGGGGAAAAGGAAGAAAAACATAGCAATACTAAAAAATTAAAAAAAAAAAACCTCAAAAGCATCACAGCAATAAAGACACCAACCACACAATAACTACAGTCCTGAAATAAAAACAAAACAAAGCACAAAAAAAGAAAAAGAAAATCCATGGGGAAATAAAACATTTTAATATCACCTGAGTTCACACACCAGGAACTCCAGCATCTGTAGCACTGGGCTGATGAGATTGCATAGTAGTTGTGGGGTGTGATTGCTGGGGCTTTTAGGAGTATGGGGAAGGGAGGCAGCATATAAGATCCCAGAATTTTCAGCCCCAAAACCAGTGTATCTAGAGTTTTTGTCTGTTTGGTGTCCCTATAAAGATTAGTCATGAAGAGGTAACGTTATGCCATAGACAGAGTAGTGACTGTGGGATGTGGGTGCAGCTGCTGGGGCTTTGGCAGGGTCGGGACTTGGCCCATCAGGGTGCCCCAGAGTTTTCAGCCATGAGACTAGTGTACTACTGAATTTTAGTAGCTTGGCTTGCCTCTGCTTTTGGTGAGTCTGTGAAGCTGGCTGATAAAGTTTACATGGAGGAGGCTGTGGGAAACCCACAAATGATACTTTAATGTAGTTCTTTAAAGAAGCACAGCCAATTACCACACAGGTCTATTTTAGGGGGTCCCAGGGAACGAAGTTTTTTCATATCATAAACAGGAAAAACTGACCTTTCAAAAATAGTGATTTGATTCACCAAAGTGTATCGTTTGTTGTTGTTGTTGTTGTTGTTGTTGTTGTTGTTTGCCTCAACAAGCAGTGTTTAGGGCTTACTTCTGGCATTGTACCTAATGATCACTTACGGCTGTGCTCAGGGTGTTGTATGAAAGGTTCCTTACCCATTGCACTGTCTTTCTTGCTCCTATTGTTTGTCTTGAAGCTAATCAGGTTTCTCTTTGAAAAAGAAGCCCAGAGCTGATTAATTAATCCAATTATGTTGCACTAATGTTCTTCTGTGTTTGAACTTTCACTTGCATCTACTTAGATAAGTTTCTTCAGTTTTATATTTTTTTGTACTTTTAAAACTTATAAGACTAAAAGCTATTATTACATAGTTCCTCAAAAGTCTTTAGGGAATGATGTAGTATATAAAATTGTAGAGTAAAAGTATATCACAGACTATTTGTAAAGACATCACATGATATTAGCCAATCCGAGTTTCACCAAATCTGGCAACTGTTTGTAGTCACCACACCTATCTAGACAACATGAAATTCAGCTTCAAAATCTATGAAGGGAAATTTTAAAGATATGGACATTTCCCCTCTAGAGAGGTTTAAATTGGGACCAAAAGCTTTAAATCATTTACTAAAGAAAAAATATATCATATAGTAAACATAGCAAATCTTAGTTTTATAGTAAAGTCCCAAAGAAAAGTCACAAATACAAAATCCTTCAAATCACTTTGTCTCTCAAGTAACTATCTGTAATATGCATTGGGGTAAAAAAACAGTTGGGATTAAAAACTTCAGTAATAATTAAGTGCCTAATGATCTATTTATCAATCTAGGAAGGCTATTTAACAGCAAAACAAAATTAGAAGCATTTGTATTTAGGCTGTACAGAAGGTTGAAGTGAATGCTTTGCCGTCAGGATCCCCAAATTGGATCTTTGGCACTGCATATCCTCTGAGCACCTCCAAAACTGAGCACCCCGCTGGATATAGTCTCTGAGAACTATCAGATATCTTTCACAACCTCCCAAAATAACAAAAAGCAATTTTTATTATGAACACTGAAGAGGAAATGACCATGAAGAATAAGCTGTCCATACACACAAAATATAAGACATTATGAAGCTAACCTTGATGTTTAGGATTAATTTGCATCAGTTTTGTCTAAATTTAAGAAGAGTACTATATTTATGTGTTTATGTAGTGAAATGCCATGTATTACTTGCAATGTGACAATATCAGTTAGTTAAAATTACCCTCCTCAATCCAAAATTCTTTATTGTATTTTTTCCTGCACATACTATACTATTAGTGCAATCATAGGCCTTTTAAAAATCTTACATAAAAGTTAAATTAGGGACACAATGAATTTGGGATTCAGGTACATATTGAGGTATGGCTGGAACAGCTCCTTATGAAGTTAAATGATTATCCATCCCAGTGAGAGATGGTTTGAACCTTGCTGTCTTTAGTACTGATTTACCTGGTGCTATGAGATGAAAATACCACATTGAAGGTCTTGTGATCTTAACACTTCCTGTGTCACTCAGCACTAGAAGTGTGTGGGGCATGGAGGAGAAACAAGTTTGGCATATAGACCTTTAGAAGCCTATCTGTGGACACTCCAAAAATTTCTTTTTAACTAGGTTTTCCTAAAGTTGATGATTCTAAAAGTCTATGGCTGAGTACCTACATGAATAGATTAAGCCAATATATTTTTAAACTATAAATAATTTGAATACATATTAACTGCTCCACAAAAAAGTGCATCTGACCTTAACAACAGGGTGAAGCCAGTGGAAGAAGCATGCAAAACCCCTTACCCTTCAGGTTAGGGAAAAAAGCTGGAAAAACCTATATTCCAAAGTAACAGACTATCTGTGAAAGTTGCAAGGGAACAATATAGCAGCAGGAAGAAAAGAATTAACAAACTTTTCACAGCAGTGGTCTCTGTCCTGAGAACTGAAAATTTCCAAAATTGGTGGTTGGGGGAAACTGTTACTCTAATTTATTAGATTAGCTTTGGAGGTTGTATAGATTAGCATGTAGTTTTCTCATGGAGAAAAGCAAAAAAAAAAAAAAAAAAAAAAAAAAAAGGAAACCTTGGGTGAAGGGACAGGAGTGTCTTGTCTCTGTCTTTTTTATAGCATCTACTCTATTCTGGGAGAAAAAGATTCTCCCAGTATTAAGACATAGGGCACCTACACTTCCTTTTCAGAAAATGATGATGTAAACCAAGGGAAGAAATTCTGAGTTTTCCCAGGACTATTTGGATCTATAACTATTTGGGGTCATGAACCCACTTGTGAAAATAAATGACCACAACTCCTTCCTTCACATAGTTGAACTAAGGAAAGAAAGAAGTCTCTGGTAGAAATGTTCTTGCAGCTTGAACTACAGCTAGAACAGTCAGGATGCTGAGAATAAGCCTTCTCTACCTGCTTGATAGAAGGTAAAAGGACTCTCCAGAGAAACAGAATCAATAGGTACATATATATGTGTATTTCTAGAAAGAAATTTATTATTATGTAGAATTACTTCATGCACTTATGGAGGTTAAGAAGTTCCAAAATTTAGGCTTGAGAGATAGCATGGAGGTGGGGAGTTTGCATTGCATGCAGAAGCACAGTGGTTCGAATCCTGGCATCCCTGCACCTGCCAGGAGCAATTTCTGAGTGTAGAGCCAGGGGTAACCACTGAGCGCTGCTGGATGTGACCCCCCAAAAAAAAAAAGTTCCACAATTTGTCCTATATATAAACTGGAGATTCAGGAAAGCCAGTTTATAAGACCAGACATGCAGAGAGGATGGAATATATTTCAACCTTACTCTGAAAGCCTTGGAACACAGAATTAAAGGCAGGTAAAGAACCATATATACACATAGGCAGCAGTACAAGTAATTCAAACTGCTCTACCTTTTTGTTCTATTAGGCTCTCAATGGATTAAATGGCATCCATTCACTGTCGGAAGAACCTCCTTCTTTTCTCAGTCCACCAAGTCCAAAGTAAGTTTTTCTGGTAAATGCCCTCATAGACACACTCAGAAATCATGTTCCAACTATCTATCTGGGTGACCCATATCCTATTCAAGTTAACAATAACAATTAATACTGCAAACCAACCTGCAAATCTCTCCTCAGTGGATCAGAAACAGGGGCATATTCAAAGGTGATTTTTGATTTGGCATTCCCGAAA
Organism: Suncus etruscus; assembly: GCF_024139225.1. Classification (NCBI taxonomy): domain Eukaryota; kingdom Metazoa; phylum Chordata; class Mammalia; order Eulipotyphla; family Soricidae; genus Suncus; species Suncus etruscus. The sequence goes on along the minus strand of NC_064856.1, from coordinate 77,754,603 downwards.
AGGCTCATATTCTGGAATTCCTGAGCAGGATTTCTGGTTTGAGAAGTTGACTGTGGCTTTCCAAGACAATGTATAGTACAAAATAGTTCACTTTAGACCCTGGTAATGTGGAATTATAGCTCTGCTTCTTCCCAGCAGTAAGGTAATAGAAGAGTTATTACTATCTCTGAACCTCTCCTCTTTCTCTGGAAAATGAGAAAGAACTGGCTTTGTAATATTAGAATTTCTCAAATTCAAGTAATGAAAAGGCTTATTTTTGTTTAATAATTTTTATTGTGACCAAAATGAATAACAAATCTTTCACAGTAATATTTAAAGTACATAGTGACAATGAATCAGGGCTATTCCCACCACCAGAGTTGTCCTTCCTCCACCCCTTTTCCCAGCATGTGTCCCATATCTCCCTTCTTTGTTTCCCCAGAGTGCTAGTATAACTGTTCCCCTCTGTGTATATCTTGTTGTAGATACGATATTGATTCTGTTGTTGACTTTAAATTTGGTGTGTAAGTCTGATCATTTTTTATTTCCACTCAATATTCATATGGCTATTTGTTCCTGCTACCATTTATTTTTATTTTCCCCCTCAATTCATGAGGCAGAACAAGGTGATTCAAGTTGTGTGGTTCTGTTGGATGAAGTCAGAAAAAAAAATACAAAAAAAGAAGAAAAACATAAAAAAAAACAACCAACAAACAAACAATAAAAGACAGTAACTACCAAAAGAAAAGCACCCAGCAACAACAACAACAACAAGCACCAAATAATAACCATAAGAGTGAATAAGAAAGAAAGAAAATAAAAAAGAAGAAACAAGAAAAAGAATGTGCCAGGGGTGATTTCTGAGCATAGAGCCAGGAGTAACTCCTGGGTGCTGCTGGGTGTGACCCCAAAACCAAAATTAAATTAAATTAAAACTAAAACAAAGGAAGGCATGCTAGTGTGGCAAGGCTTTGTGCTTCCTTTTTTTTTTTTTCATAGTCACAGTAAGTATTGGGGAAATAAGAAAGGGAATTCCCTTGGCCTAAGAGATTCAGGGTTTCTCCTCCCTTGAAGTATACTGCCATGGGAACAACTACTAGCTCGTACATGCTCATTATCACACCCCAAGGTCTTTTTATGGTGCCAGAAAACTTTTTGCTCAGTTGTGGATGATAGCATCAGGCCTCTAAAGGTAGAGATCTTTGTATTTGCACAGGTCATAGGATGAAGTCTAGGATAGAGTCTTTCTTTACAGTTTTAGAAGTTTTGTTCCATCCTTGTTGTTGTAATTGGTCTTCTGTAATAAACAGTCTTGTTTTTTGCTCAGATCTTAGGCAGAAGCCTAGGATACAGTCTGAAAAGGCTTATTTTATGGGCAAATTGATTGACCTCCTGGGCTTCTAGTGTTGACAAATCACTCTTAGTGTAGCAAATTACTTAAGTAGATACATTTGAAGCTAAGAGAAAACTCATTTTGTCTTCAGTACTTATGATATATAAATTGAAAACCAAAGTTTTATGTTTGTTTGCTTTGGGCATCTACCCAGGTATACTCAGGGATTACTTCTGGCTCTATGCTCAGGGATCACTGCTAACAGATTCCAGGGAATAGAAAGAGTGTCAGGGATTAACCCTGGGTTGATTTCATGTGAGGCAAGTTCCTAAAACCAATTTAAAATTAATATAAGCAGGTAATAAAAGTAGTAAAAGTTCCTAAAACCAATTTAAAATTAATATAAGCAGGTAATAAAAGTAGTAAAAGTGAAAATAGCATTAATATGAAAAATAATATTTAATTAACATTAGTTGCCACTGTCTATGTTGTGGCATAATATTTTGTGCTATATAACTATGTATTCTCTTGTTTTATCTGTGACAAAATCTATGAATATCTTATGCAGTATGTGCAATGTACTATGATATAATTTAATCTTCACTTGATACATATTGGGTAAATAGCATAACAATAGCTGGCAATAATTAAGTTGGCAAAATGTAATGATATTGTTAATATTTACATATTTAATATGTGACAGACATTGTTCAAATTTATTCTAATAAAGTCATTAAATCCTTACAACAATCCTATGAACAAGTTGCTTAATTATTTCCTTTACAGATGTAGAAACTAAGGTATAGAAAACAAAATAATTTGCCAAAAGTCATAGTGTATTACTAATCTGGAATTCTAAATGAGGCACTATAGAGTCTGTAACCTTGTATTTACCCAACAGGTAGTCTGTAAATACACACAAAATGTAGACAGGCATTGGAAATGTGGCAGTTCTCCGTTCTAATTACATTGTGTGTCTTTATTATTTTTAAATTGCTACTGAAATAATTGTTTTAATTGATCAAAATAACTAATTGAATTCTGAAATATGTCCATGGGAGTTTATAGACTCCAACTTAAAATAATAACAACAACACACAGAAAATATACTCTATTCTGGGTGCTGGTATTTTAGTGTTATACAGAAAACTTAAAGTTCCAATGGAAAGAGCACCTCTCTTTAATCTGCTAAATTTTTTTTAAGAAGTTAGTTCTGTGATTTTCTTTTACTTTTAGTATCATTTTATTTTTTTTTAATAAATAAATTATTTAATTGAATTATTGTGAGATACAGTTACAAAGTTGTCCATGATTTTCAGTTATACAATGTTCGACACCCTTCCATTCACCAGAGTACATTTTCCAAGTTTACGTCCCACACTCACTGCTGCCTTCTCCCCTGTCTGCCTCTATAGCAGATAGATATTTTTTTCTCTCTTTTTCTCTCTCTGTCTCTCTTCCTCTGTCTCTCTTTCCCTCTGTCTCTCTCTCCCTCCCCCTTTTAGATACAGTGGTTTACAATATTGTTACTTTCTTATGTTTGAGAAAATAGGAGATGAGTTTTCTGTCCCAAATGAGTTGAAACCTAGGAGAAATGACCAGCCATTTAAAAGTAACAGTGCAGACAAGATTTATACATAAACTGCAAGATAAATAATCTTTAAAATATTTGCAATGATGAGGAACCATGGTTTTGTGACAGCATCATGAGCCCTAGAATTGGGAACACAAAAAGAAGAGGAAAATTACTAGAAATTGGTTGCTTAAAGAATTGATTCTTAGTAGTTGGACCTCAGGCCAACTTTGTAATTTTAGGTATCTGATGAAGGAGGTGCTCATACTTCAAGGAAGAGGCTCCCAGGATTATTTAATCTCTCATGGGGTTAGCACAGGTTGGTGTTTGATCATCCACAGTAGTGGGTCATGTCTAAAAAATAATTGAAGCTTGGTTTAAAACTGTATTTGAAAATAAATCACTTTTAATATTAAAAGTGGGAAAACATTTAACAGATTAAATAGCCTTAAAAAGAATTTGACAATGTTTAATGTTTATTTCATGATAAAAGAACGAAGTGGTAATATACAGTAATTTACCTTATGATAAAGTATATCTATGGGAGGCCTTTGGCTACTGGTCAAAGTTAAATGTCAAAACTTTGAAAGCTTACATTCAGAATAGAAGCAAAATTAAAATATACTTCTCACCATTATTACTATTCACTGATATACTGAAATTTCTTGCATGTGCAAGTAATGAAAAGAACTAAAGGTATATAGACTTGAAGGAAAATATAAAATTATCTCTATTCACAGAAACCATGATTATGTGCATAAAAATTTAGCAAACTATAGTTATAGAAATTCTAAGACTAATAGAGACTTTAACATGGTTTAGAAAACAATATATAAAACTAAATTATAATTATGCTATAGATACAATTATTAATTTTAAAAAATAAGTGATATTTGAAATTTCATTAATAGTATCAATCATCAATCATTAAGGGTTAAGTTTACAAAAATGTATGACTGACTTCTTCCACAATCTAAAAATTGCCAAGAAATTGCCACCCCATAATGGGTAGGGCTCTTGACTTGGCCACCCTGGTTCAATACCCAGCATCCCATATGGTCCCCCAAGGACCACAGGAATAATTTCTGAGTGTAGAGCCAGGAGAAACCTTTGAATATTGTCAGGCTTGTCCATCCCCCTCCAAGACACTCTTCCAAATTGCTGAGATTAAATATCCAAGTAATTTCAGCAAAAGTACACATTTACTTATGGGAATACTCTTCATTTAAAAAAAATGTCCATGATTAGGGACACAAAAATAGAATAGGAGATAAGGTGCATGCCTTGCATACAGCAAGTTCCAGTACCACATATGATCCCCTGAATGTTGTCAGAAATCTGAATATAGAACCAGAGATATCCCCTGAGCTCTCCTGGATGTAGCCCAAAATAAACAGAAAAAATTAGCTAATTAAATTAAATAAATGTTCATTCTTTCCAATTGACCCATAGTATTGACATAATCCTAATAAAAATTCTAACAGGTTTGTGCATCATTGATAAATTGATTCTAGAATGTTTCTGAAAATGTAAATTAGCTAAAACAATTTAAAAAAAAAGAGCATTGTAGAACAACAGAGTTCAGGAGTAGGGTCAAATAAATAAAGTGTTGGCAAAGATGCAACTATAAGTCAATGGGATGTTGTTAACAGTTAACAATGCTGACTCAGTGATATGGACATAAAGAGAGAAAACTGATCTTTTTTTTTTTGAGAAAACTGATCTTTATCTCACAAGTTATCTGTGTGGTAAATTTCAAATTCACCTCAAAAGTGTAAATATAAACATGCAAGACTTAAAAAAAAGAAAATAGTTACAATTTTGAAATTGCTTAGAGCATATTTGCTAATTATAAAAAGAAAAAAAGACAACTATGAACACTATTAAAATGAAAACCTTTATTTGCAAAAAAGACACCATCAAGAATTGAAATGGAGGCCGGAGAGATAGCACAGAGGCGTTTGCCTTGCAAGCAGCAGATCCAGGACCTAAGGTGGTTGGTTCAAATCCTGGCGTCCCATATGGTTCCCCCGTACCTGCCAGGAGCTATTTCTGAGAAGATAGATAGGAGTTATCCCTGAGCACTGCCGGGTATCGCCCAAAGCCCCCCCCCCCAAAAAAAAAAAAAAAAAGAATTGAAATGAGGGTCAGAGTGGTAGCACAGTGGTAGGGCATTTGCATTGCACACAGCTTATCCAGGACAGATACGGGTTTGATTTCCAGCATCCCATATGGTCCCCAAACCAGGAGCGATTTTTGAGTGCAGAGCTAGGAACACCTCTGGGTATGGTCCAAAACAAACAAACAAACAAACAAACAAACAAAAGAGAGAAAAGTCCCCTCCCCCCAAAAACAAAGAAAAGAAAAAGAAAACTGAAATGGGGGCCCGAAGAGATAGCACAGCGGTGTTTGCCTTGCAAGCAGCCGGTCCAGGACCAAAGGTGGTTGGTTAGAATCCTGGTGTTCCATATAGTCCCCAGTGCCTGCCAGGAGCTATTTCTGAGCAGACAGCCAGGAGTGACCCCTGAGCACTGCCGGGTGTGGCCCAAAAACCAAAAAAAAAAAAGAAAGAAAAAGAAAACTGAAATGGAAAATTAGAGGTGGAAAAAATCCTTAATAAAATACCAGATAAGAGATTTACATTCAGAATATATAAAGAATACCTAAAATTTATGGATACCTAACCCAGCTGAAGTTGAGGAAAAAAATCTAGTTAAACTTATAAAAAAAAGATGATTATCAACATCACTAGCTCTCTGGGAAATTTGAAATTAAAACCACTAAGAGACAACTGCATGCCCATTTGAATGGCTAGACTACTTTTAAAATTTGCCAAATTGGCAAAGATAGAGCAGAATAATAACTCTTATTTATAATTGGCAAGAAAATAAAATGGTGAATTACTAATTTAAGTTGAAACTGGTAGACAAGCAAGACAATTAAAAAGAAGCATAAAGGGACCGGAGAGATAGCATGGAGGTAAAGCATTTGCCTTGCATACAGAAGGTCGGTGGTTCAAATCCTGGCATCCCCTATGGTCCTCTGAGCCTTCCATGAGCGATTTCTGACCATAGAGCCAGGAGTAACCCTTCAGCACTGCCAGGTATGACCCAAAAATCAAAGAAAAAAAAAAGCATAATGGACTTTTTTTTATTTAAAGAAAAAATAAGCATATCCTTCAAATAACATAGCAGTTGTATCCCAATTTATCAATGATAATTAAAATATATCCATACAAAGGCTTACAAGTATATTTTTATTCATAGTTACTTTTTTCAGACTAGCTCAAAACCTTAAATAACACAAATGATCACCATAAGTGAGTGAGTAGAAAAATTGTTATTATATAGAATATGTGTGATTACACATAAAATAAAATATAATTAAGAATTAAAAGTATATAACTGTTGATATATGTAGTAACAAATAAATCTAAAAAAATTATGCTGAGCCAAAGAAAATACAAAGGAATGCATAACCATCTGATTCTGCTCATACATATTTCTAGATAAAGCAAAATAATGTATTGTAATTGAAATCAGATTCATATCTGAAAGGGTTGATCATAAAAAAACATGAAGTGTTCATGTTATAGGTAATGATTTGTATTTTGACTGTGATGTTTTTACAGAAATGTAAATGTAAACACAATGTAAACATTTGTCAAAACTCAACAAACTTTTTTATTTTGTTTGTTTTTTTGGGTCACACCCAGTGATGCTTAGGGGTTACTCCTGGATCTCTGCTCAGAAATTACTCCTGGCAGAAGAAAAGAAATAATAAAAACCAGGGCAGAAATAAACAACATAGAAACAAAGAAAACAATACAAAAAATCATTGAGACCAAGACTTGGTTTTTCGAAAGAATAAACAAGATAGACATACCCCTGGCAAGACTCACAAACAAAAGGGGGGGACACCCAAATAAATAGGATCACAAATGAAAGGGGAGAGATTACAACAGAAAACAGAACCCTAAGAAATTCAAGGCATCATAAGGGCATACTATGAACAACTGTACTCAAGCTAGAGAACCCTGAAGAAACTGACAGATTTCTGGAAAAATATCATCTTCTGAGACTGGATAAGGAGAATGTTGAAAGCCTAAACAGTCCAATTACATCTGAGGAAAGTTAAACAATAATTAAGAAACTCCCGAAGAACCAAAGTCCAGGTCCAGATGGTTTTACAGGTAAATTCTATCAAACATTTGGAGAAGAATCACAACCACTGATCCTCAGGCTCTTCCAAAACATTGAAAAGACAGGAATCCTTCCTAACTCCTTTATGAGGCTCATTCCCAAAGATGGCAAAGACACTGCCAAGAAAGAAAGCTATAGACCAATCTCACTAATGAACATAGATGCAAAAATCCTTAACAAAATCTTAGCAAATCGAATCCAATAATACATCAAAAAAAAAACTATATACACCATGACCAAATGCCGGGGTGATGAACATGCGGCTCTCAAGCCACATGCGGCTCCTGGCCAAAATGAATGCAGTTCTTTGCCTCTTATGTGTTTAATATATTATTCTTAAAATTATATGCTTTTTGTGCTAGTGTTTGTTTGTTTTGGCAGATCACTGCGTGGTGTGGCTCTCTGATTCTCACAGTTTAAAATTTGGCTCTTTATGTCAAACTTTTTCACCACCCCTGACCAAGGAATGCAAGGATGGTTCAACATATGCAAATCAATCAACATCATACATCATATCAACAAGAAGACAAAAAACACACGATCATATCAATTTATGCAGAAAAGGCATTTGACAAAATTCAACACCCATTCATGCTAAAAGCACTCAGAAAAATAGGATTAGAAGGAAATTTTCTCAAGATAGTTACAGCTATCTATTAAAAAACCATAGCCAACATTATCCTTAATGGCAAAAAACTGAAAGCATTTCCACTAAGGTCAGGAACTAGACAAGGCTGCCCACTTTCTCCATTCTTATTCAACATAGTTTAGAAGTACTAGCAATAGCTATCAGACAAGAGAAGGGAATTCAAGGAATCCAGATAGGGAAAGAGGAAGTAAAACTATCTCTTTTTGCAGATGATATGACGATATACAAAAAAAAAAAAAAAAAACCTAAAGAGTCCACAGTAAAATTCCTATAAGCCAATTCAACAAAGTGGCTGGCTACAAAATTAATACACAAAAGACAACAGCATTCCTTTATGCCAGTGCTTCTCAATTGTTTTTCTGTCATGCCACCCTAGCAAGAAGAAAACATTTTTCACCCCCCCGTGTGACTTTAAATAGTATATTTATTAAAAAATACTTTAACCTGAAAAACAAAAATATATAAAATACTTTGAGCTGATTTTTTAATCAGAAGTGATGTCTGGATTAATGGCTATATGAGCACATTTTGCAATGCATAGCTTTTCTTTTTTAATTTTTTTTTATTTAAACAACTTTATTACATACATGATTGTGTTTGGGTTTCAGTCATGTAAAGAACACCACCCATCAGCAGTGCAACATTCCCATCACCAATGTCCCAAATCTCCCTCCTCCCCACCCAACCCATGCCTGTACTCTAGATAGGCTTTCTATTTCCCTCGTACATTCTCGTTATTAGGATAGTTCAAAATGTAGTTATTTCTCTAACTAAACTCATCCCTGTTTGTGGTGAGCTTCATGAGGTGAGCTGTAACTTCCAGCTCTTTTCTCTTTTGTGTCTGAAAGTTATTATTGCAAGAATGTCTTTCATTTTTCTTAAAACCCAGAGATGAGTGACACCATTCTGTAATCTTTCTCTCTCTCTCTCTGACTTATTTCACTCAGCATAATAGATTTCATGTACATCCATGTATAGGAAAATTTCATGACTTCATTTCTCCTGACAGCTGTGTAATATTCCACTGTGTATATGTACCATAGTTTCTTTAGCCATTCATCTGTTGAAGGGTATCTTGGCTGTTTCCAGAGTCTTGCTATGGTAAATAGTGCTGCGATGAATATAAGTGTAAGGAAGGGATTATTCTATTGTATTTTTGTGTTCCTAGAGTATATTCCTAGGAGTGGTTTAGCTGGACCATATGGGAGCTCGATTTCCAGTTTTTGGAGGAATCTCCATATTGCTTTCCATAAAGGTTGAACTAGACAGCATTCCCACCAGCAGTAGATAAGAGTTCCTTTCTCTCCACACCCCCGCCAACACAGCTTGTTCTCATTCTTTGTGATGTGTGCCAATCTCTGGGGTGTGAGGTGATACCTCATAGTTGTTTTGATTTGCATCTCCCTGATGATTAGTGATGTGGAGCATTTTTTCATGTATCTTTTGACCATTTGTATTTCTTCTTTGTCAAAGTGTCTGTCCATTTCTTCTCCCTATTTTTTGATGAGATTAGATAATTTTTTCTTGTAAATTTCTGCCAGTGCCTTGTATATTTTGGAGATTAGCCCCTTATCTGATGAATATTGGGTGAATAGTTTCTCCCACTCATTGGGGGGCTTTGTATCCTGGACGCTATTTCTTTCTTTTTTTTTTTTTTTTGGGCCACACCCGGTAACGCTCAGGGGTTACTCCTGGCTATGCGCTCAGAAGTTGCTCCTGGCTTGGGGGACCATATGGGACACCGGGGGATCGAACCTCGGTCCGTCTAAGGCTAGCGCAGGCAAGGCAGGCACCTTACCTTTAGCGCCACCACCCGGCCCCACGCTATTTCTTTTGAGGTGCAGAAGCTTCTCAGTCTAATATATTCCCATCTGTTAATCTCTGCTTTCACTTGCTTGGAGAATGCAGCTTCCTCTTTGAAGATGCCTTTAGTCTCAATGTCCTGGAGTGTTTTACCTACATGTTGTTCTATGTATCTTATGGTTTTGGGTCTGATATCAAGGTCTTTTATCTATTTAGATTTAACCTTCGTACATGATGTTAGCTGGGGGTCTATGTTCAATTCTTTGCAAGTGGCTATCCAGTTGTGCCAACACCACTTGTTGAAGAGGCTTTCTTTGCTCCATTTAGGATTTCTTGCTCCTTTATCAAAAATAAGGTGATTGTATGTCTAGAGAACATTCTCTGATTATTCAAGCCTATTCCACTGATCTGAGGGCCTGTCTTTATTTCAATACCATGCTGTTTTGATAGCTATTGCTTTGTAGTACAGTTTAAAGTTGGGGAAAGTAATTCCTCCCATATTCTTTTTCCCAATGATTGCTTTAGTTATTCTAGGGTGTTTATTGTTCCAAATGAATTTCAAAAGTGCCTGATCCACTTCTTTGAAGAATGTCATCATATCTTTAGAGGGATCACATTAAATCTGTACAGTGCTTTGGGGAGTATTGCCATTTTAATGATGTTAATCCTGCCGATCCATGAGCAGGGTATGTGCTTCCATTTCTGCATGTCCTCTCTTATTTCTTGGAGCAGAGTTTTATAGTTTTCTTTGTATAGGTCCTTCACATTTTTAGTCAAGTTGATTCCAAGATATTTGAGTTTGTGTGGCACTATTGTGAATGGGGTTGTTTTCTTAATGTCCATTTCTTCCTTATTACTATTGGTGTGTAGAAAGGCTATTGACTTTTCTGTGTTAATTTTGTAGCCTGCCACCTTGCTATATGAGTCTATTGTTTCTAGAAGCTTTTTTGTAGAGACGAGGGTTTTCTAGGTAGAGTATCATGTCATCTGCAAACAGCGAGAGCTTGACTTCTTCCTTTCCTATCTGGATTCCCTTGAAATCTTTTTCTTGTCTAATCGCATTAGCAAGTACTTCCAGTGCTATGTTGAATAGGAGTGGTGAGAGAGGACAGCCTTGTCTTGTGCCAGAATTTAGAGGAAAGGCTTTCAGTTTATTTCCATTGAGGACAATATTTGCCTCTGGCTTGTAGTAGATGGCCTTAACTATATTGAGAAAGGTTCCTTCCATTTCCATCTTGCTGAGAGTTTTGATCAAGAATGGGTGTTGGACCTTATCAAATGCTTTCTATGTGTCTACTGATATGATCATGCGATTTCTGTTTTTCTTGTTGTTGATGTTGTGTATTATGTTGATAGATTTACGGATGTTAAACCAGCCTTGCATTCCTGGGATGAAACCTACTTGATCATAGTGGATGATCTTCTTAATGAGGCATTGAATCCTATTTGCCAGGATTTTTTTGAGGATCTTTGCATCTGTATTCATCAGCGATATTGGTCTGTAATATTCTTTTTTGGTAGCATCTCTGTCTGGTTTAGGTATCAAGGTAATGTTGGCTTCATAAAAGCTATTTGGAACTGTTCCTGTTTTTTCGATTTCATGAAAGAATCTTGCCACAATTGGTAGAAGTTTCTCTTGAAAGGTTTGAAAGAATTCATTAGTAAATCCATCTGGGCCTGGACTTTTGTTTTTGGGCAGACATTTGATTACTGTCTTAGTTTCCTCAATAGTGTTGGTTGTGTTTAGATATGCTACATCCTCTTCATTCAACTGTGGAAGATTATAAGAGTCCAAAAATTTATCCATTTCTTCCAGGTTTTCATTTTATTGGCATAGAGTTTCTCAAAGTAGTTTCTGATTACCCTTTGGATCTCTACCATATCAGTAGTGATCTCTCCTTTTTCATTTATAATACGAATTATCAAGTTTCTCTCTCTCTTTCTTTGTTAGTTTTGCCAGTGGTCTATCAATCTTGTTTATTTTTTCAAAGAACCAACTTCTGCTTTCCTTGATCTTTTGGATTGTTTTTTTGGTTTCCACTTCATTGATTTCTGCTCTCAGCTTTGTTATTTCCTTCTGTCTCCCTATTTTTGGGTCCTTTTGTTGAGTACTTTCGAACTCTATGAGCTGCATCATTAAGCTATTCGGGTAAGCCCCTTCTTCTTTCCTGGTGTGTGCTTGCAAAGCTATAAATTTTCCTCTCAGTACTGCTTTTGTTGTTTCCCATAGGTTCTGATAGTTTGTGTCTCCATTGTCATTTGTTTCTAGGAAGGTTTTGATTTCATCTCAGACCCACTGGTTATTCAGTATGATGCTGTTTAACTTCCAGGTATTAAAGTTTTTCTTCTGTGTCCCTTTGTAGTTCACATATAATTTCACGGCCTTGTGGTCACCAAAGGTAGCCTGCAAAATTTCTATTCTCTTGATATTATGGAGGTATGTTTCATGTGCTAGCATGTAGTTTATCCTGGAGAATGCCCCATGTACATTAGAGAAGAATGTGTATCTGGGTTCCTGGAGGTGGAGTGTCCTGTATATATCTACTAGGCCTCTTTCTTCCATTTCTCTTTTCAGGTCTAGTATATTCTTGTTGGGTTTCAGACTGGTTGACCTGTCAAGTGTTGACAATGCCGTGTTGAGGTCTCCCACAATTATTGTGTTGTTATTGATATTATTTTTCAGATTTGTCAACAATTTTATTAAATATTTTGCTGGCCCTTCATTCGGTGCATATATGTTTAGGAGAGTGATTTCTTCCTGCTGTACGTATCCCTTGATTAATACAAAATGTCCATCTTTGTCCCTTACAACTTTCCTAAGTATAATGTTTGCATCATCTGATATTAGTATGGCCACTCCAGCTTTTTTATGGGTGTTGTTTGCTTGGATGATTTTCCTCCAGCCTTTTATTTTGAGTTGATGTTTGTTCTGACTATGCAGGTGCATTTCTTGTAGGCAGCAGAAGGTTGGATTGAGTTTTTTAATCCATTTAGCCACTCTGTGTCTCTTGACTGGTGCATTTAGTCCATTGACATTGAGAGAAAGAATTGTCCTGGGAGTTAGTGCCATCTTTATATCGAAGTTTGGTGTGTCTATTGGTCAGTCTTGTCTTAAAGTAGGCCATTCAGTTTTTTCTTTTAAGAATGGTTTTGAATCTGTAAAGTTTCTGAGCTGTTGTTTGTCTGTGAAACCATGTATTGTTCCTTCAAACCTGAAAGTGAGTTTTGCTGGTTGCAGTATTCTAGGCAAAGTATTTATTTTATTGAGTTTTGTCACTATGTCCTACCACTGCCTTCTGGCCTTGAGTGTTTCTGGTGACAGGTCTGCAGTAAATCTCAAGGATGTTCCCTTGAATGTAATTTCTCTTTTCAATCTTGCTGCTTTCAGAATTCTGTCTCTATCTGTGGGATTCGTCATTGTGACTAGTATGTGTCTTGCGGTGTTTTTTCTGGGGTCTCTTTTAGTTGGTACTCTTTGAGCATGCAGGATTTGATCACATGTATTCATTAGCTCTGGTAGTTTCTCTTTAAAGATGTTCTTGACCGTTGATTCTTCCTGGAGATTTTCTTCCTGGGTCTTTGGGACTCCAGTGATTCTTAAGTTGTTTCTGTTGAGCTTATCATAAGCTTCCATTTTCATCTGTTCCCATTATTTGAGTAATTTTCCATTGCTTGATCATTTAATGTATAGCTTTTCGAAGTGGGGTTTGTAGTAGGACACAGCAACTCTCAGCTCCAGAGAGATACAGAGACATAAACATGGGATTAGCTTATTATGACAGTGTTTGCTGAGGTCAAACATGTCCCCCATTATGGAGCCTCGAGCCCCCTCTGGGGGGGGCTTGTCCCACTATTTGAGAATCACTGCTCTATAAAAATAACGAACAAGAGAAAGACATTAAGGAGTCAATGCCATTTAAAATAGTAATTAAAAATATCAAGTACCTGGGAATCAACCTGATAAGAGAATTGAAAGACCTATACAATGAAAACTTCAAAACACTTCAGAAAGAAATTGAAGAGGACCTAAGGAAATGGAAGAACGTCCCCTGCTCATGGGTAGGAAGAATCAACATAATCAAAATGACTATCTTATCTAAATTACTATATAGATCCAATGCAATCCCTATTCAAATTCAGACATTATTATTATTATTATTATTTTTGGTTTTTGGGCCACACCCGGCAGTGCTCTGGGGTTACTCCTGGCTGTCTGCTCAGAAATAGCTCCTGGCAGGCACGGGGGACCATATGGGACACCAGGATTCGAACCAGCCACCTTTGGTCCTGGATTGGCTGCTTGCAAGGCAAACGCCGCTGTGCTATCTCTCCTGGCCCATAATTTAGACATTATTTTTTAAGGAACTAAACAGTCAATTATAAAATTCATTGGGAATCATAGGTGCCAATATATAAGGAGGAGAAATGTTCAAATGAAGTGGAAGGAGGGCAACACAAAGACTCAATTACCCAATGTAACCTAAAGAAACCAGCAACAATGGAAACAGCAGTTTTGAGTGAACAGGTATGCAATCAACCTCTAACCACAAAGGTCTATAATAATGTCCTAATGTATTTATCCACAGAATCAGGTTCAGAATATGATTGGAAGCCTGGATTCCCACTGTATTGATTACTAACAATATGCTTTAATGCTTTAATTTTATCAAATATAAAATAACCCTTCAGCTTCTTTGTTCACAGGGGACCTGGAAAAAAAGGGTGGACACCCTAATTTTAAAAGTAAGTGTTCAATCATACTGGATACCATATACAGTGCCCATTATGTCAATGTCTTGATAGAATACTCGAATTTCCTCACTTCCTTTTGTTTATGTCTTCTATTAAGACTCAAATCATATGATCATTGAGACCACTGGAACAGTCAATGGCGCACCACAAACTTATGCTACAGGTCCCACTTATCGAACACATTGTGGTAAATCTCTACTACTTTTTTTTTTTCATTTTTCTTTCTCTTCTTCCCTCTACTTCTTTTTTCCTCTCTCCTTTATTCTTCTTAATCAATTCAATCTATGTTAAAAAAAATAAAAGCTCTTGCTGTCAGTTGCTCCTTAGGAAAGGTACCTTTATACTTAAGATGTAGCACAGGAGAGTACATAGGATAACTCATTCTATAGTCCTCACTGCCACATTGTTTAGTACTCTAGATGTGAAATCTGTCGTTGGCCTAAAAAGTTCCAGCCACTATATAATCCTGAAACCTTCATTTAGCAAAGACCACCCCTGTCAGTGAAGAAGAGCCTTGTAAAGGGAAAACCCTCAATACAGACGCACTGACCAAATCCTTTTTAACTTACATTCACCGTTTTTACTTATTCTTCTTTTCTCTTCTCTCTTACCTACTGTTTTCCCTCCCTACCTCTCCTAAGACATATTGTAACCAATTAATTATCTTTTTTTAAACTCAATCATACCTTAAGAGCCCAGACCCAACCTAGGAGGGTCAGGCCTCCAACAACAACTTAATAATAAAACACTAATGTCTGTGTTTATGTTGGCATGAGTTTGTAGACAGTGGACTCTTCACTGATTGCCGAACCCAAAATGTAAACAAGCCATGCCTAAAATGTATATAGGCCCTCTTATATAGTATTCTCCCCCCCCCCTTAAGAAATCCTTCTATCCTCTCATTCCCCATTATCCTTCCCTATTTAACCCTCTTTACCCTCAGTTATTAACCCATTAGGTACCAGGACCAACCTCCTCCAATAAACCACCACCAAGCTCCCAAACAAAAAGGACACCCTCCCATCACATGCCTCAGCAAGAAATCACAGCCAACACACTTGCTGATTCATGCTTTATGGCCCTTCTTCTTACCCTCCTAATCGTGAACTGTTGCATGCTACCGATTCAGCCCCAGAAGGACTCCAGCCCTAGGACACTTCTCTCATGGCTATAAATAATTTCACAAATCCAACAAGATGATTTGTGATGAAAAAATGCCCTTGACTCCACTCCCCCACAAGAATATCTCAAAAGACTCAGTGTATTTCCCTTATGTGTTTAATACCTCTATAATAATACCTCCTATTCTGCTTATCCCCAAAAGTAAGTTAGCCTCATGAATAGCATTTTTCTTTAATACCTCTTTTAAATGTATTTTTATTTATTTCTTTTATTATATATCTACAAATAAATATAATTTTCCCTCTCTTTCTCTCTCCAACCTAACCTGTTTTGGTTCTGCTTGGTACAAAACCTACAAGGGAAGTCTTTCCTGGGATAAAAGCTCGGGTCAAAACCGGAGCACAGAGATTGAGCAGACTGTCATTCTTACCTCCAAATCCACCAGCAATATATAATATGTCACCATACTCTTTTGCATAGGCACTCTAAATAAAGGAAAATATTATGCACAGAAACAAGCTCTTACCTATTAGATATAAGAACCCATACATTTTATAATGCAGGGTTGCTTCCCACCCTGAGTTTGTGTCATATGAACCCAACTTAGACTCCATGTGTTTGGACAGCGACCATCCAATCCAGAACCCCAGATCCCACTTATAGAACTGTCACAGGTTTCAGAAATAGTACCAGGAACCAAACTTCTCCCAGGGAAACTCTGAATGCTGTACCAGCACCAACTTTTACCTATTTTAACATGACATCCTGACATGAGGAAATGGCAACAACTTGAGCTAAGAGAAGGCTGCCCTATTTCACCACCTAAGAGTATGATACAATTAGGAGACATGTCATCTTTTGCCCTAAGCAAAAACCAAAATTACTATTTACAGAAGACTGACTTCGACAAACATGGTCTGGACAGAACCTATCGAGGGACCAATGAGGAAGTTCCTAGCCTACGTCTCAGCCTAGAATTTGCACAAAAACCAAGATCTCTAATTCCAGAGGTCTGACTTTGACAACTGCGACTGAGCAGAAATTGTGGAACCATGCTGAAAGACTAAACTTTAGGCTCTGTTTTAGGATCTGAACAAAAACCAAGACCACTAATTACAGAAGACTGATTACAGCAACAGTAATAAAACAGAACTCCTAGAACCATAAAAAAAATAACTCTCTCCTAGCTATCACCCTATGACCTATGCAAGTAACAAGAGCTCCAGGTACAGAAGTGGGATATCATTATCCACATCTGAGTGGAAAGTTTCCGGCATGATAAAAAGACCTTGGGGTGTGTAAATCAGTGAATATGGAGCCTGTATTTGTTCCCATGGCAGTATGCTTCAAGGGCAGAGAAACCCTGTATCTCTTAGGCCAAGGGAATTCCCATTCTAATTTCCTCAATATTTACTGTGCCTATGAAAAAAAAGAAGGAAGAGGAGGAGGAGAAGGAGAAAAAGAAGGAGGAAGAGGAGAAGAAGAAGAAAAGAAGAGAAGAAAGAAGAAAAGAAAGAAGGAAGAAGGAAGAAGAAAAACAAAAAGAAGAAGAGGAGGAGGAGGAGGAAGAAGCAGCACAACCCTTTTTGAAGAAGTTGCTGGTCTGTTTTATTTTTTATTTTTATTTATTTTTTGTAGCTGATGGCTTTGGTTTTTGGTTTATTCTTTTCTTATTCTTTTTGTACTTTTGTTGTTACTCCCTTATTGTTTTTTGGTTTTGTTTTGTTTTGTTACTTTTTTATTTTGTTTTCCCTTCCTTCTTCTAAGTGGATATTCATAACACCTAGACAAACTCCTTCTAGTTTTTCTATTTTTCATTTTATTTGTTCCCACCCCCCCGCCCCAATGGTACCAAGACCAGACAGTCATATGTTCATTTGGTGGAAATAAAAAATGATCAGACTTGAATACCAAATCCAAAGTCAACGACAACAAAACCTTTACCCCATCTACAACAAGCTGTTTAAGTGGGGAATAGTTCCACTAGCATTATGGGGGGGGGGGGGAGGAGGGAGATGTGGGATGCATGCTGGGAAAAGGGGTGGAGGTAGGACAACACTGGTGGTGGGAATGCCCCTCATTCATTGTCACTATGTGCCTTAAATATTATTATGAAAGATTTGTAATTCACTCTGACCACAATAAAAATTGAAAAAAAAAAAAAAAAGAAAAGAAAAAAAAAGAAGGAAATCACTCCTGGCAGGCTTAGGGGCTATTTAGGATGCTGGAATCGAACCTGGGTCTGTCCCAGATCAACAGCATGCAAAGGCAAACTCCTTGCCTGTTGTGCTATTGCTCCAACACCAAACTCAACAATCTAAGAGGCATTTTAAAATTATCCTTCAGCCCAGTTGATTTTTCAAACATGAAATAATTAATTGGTAAGTTAAATGTATAAAGGATAAATTAGTTTTATTAGCTCACTAGGACTACATGACAAACTGCCACAGATTAGTTGATTAAAAAATATGGGACTGGAGAGATAGCATGGAGATAGAGCGTTTGTCTTGCATGCAGAAAGACAGTGGTTCAAATCCTGGCATCCCATATGGTCCCCCAAGCCTGCCAGGAGTGATTTCTGAGCACAGAGCCAGGAATAACCCTTGAGCACTGCCAGTTGTGATCTGAACCCACTCCCATCCCCCAAAACAATGTTTTTACTTGATTTTGAAGACATCCAAAGCTTTCTAGTAGTAAAAATGTTTTTTTATCTCCATTCACTCTGAGTACCAAGTCCGAATTTTATAATATGAGGTAGGAAGCTTGGGATTGGCAGAAAGCTAATGAGATAACAGACTGTTAACTTTAAAACTTCATCTTTGGAGCTGGAACTATTGCATAGCTATAGGGTGTTTGCCTTGCATGCAGCTGACCTAAGACGGACCTGGGTTCGACCTCCAACGTCCCATATGGTCCCCTGAGCCAGGAGCGATTTTTGAGTGCATATCCAGGTTTGGCCCCAAAACAAACAAAAACAAAACAAAACTCACCCAAAAAACTTCCTTTTTGTTGATTTACATGTGTCAAAAGCTTGGATACTATCTTATTTTGTTTTGAAAATCTTGAATTCTATTTAATTATTCTATTATAAAGGAAGGTAGACAATTTCTCCTCCCCTGTTGAATCACAGATCTCCCAAGAGCTCAAGGCTAACACTACTCCCTTGAAGTTGGTTTTTATTTTTTCTCAGATGGAATCAAAAAGGTTATACAGAACTTGTTTTTATGCCATAAATAGAACTTCTTCTGAAAGGTGTTTATTTCTCAAGAGAAATAATAAAATTATAATTTTTAAAAGGAAAGAAAGTGGGAACTCCAGTGAGTTGATTTTCTATAACCACATTCCTTTTGAGGGAAGAAGGACAACATTTGAGAACAAACAATATTAATACAAAGGAAAGTTTACTTATATTTATAGATTCATTAGAAACAGTGAGAATGATACCACTCTAGTTGGAGTAATTTGGGTTGAGTATTTTCCTTTACAAAAATGGTCTAAGTTAGAGTGAGCTTTATCTTTAGAATAAAATAATCAACAAAATACCTTATTGACTCTGAAATAAATAGTTTAAGGCCAATTAAAAAAATTTTTTAGTCAGTGACATTAATCCTTTGGCACCACTGAAAGAGTATAAGGAAACACAAAATAACGAAAAGTGGGGCTTCAATGTTTCCCAATAGCTATTGAAAAGTAGAGGGGGGAAATCAATCTACTTGTAACACAACAAGGTTTCCTGGTAAAAACAGTTTAAGGAATTTCGCAACTATCATTTAGGAATGCACAAATTAGAAATACTACCAGGGAGCAGAGATAGAGCAGAAAAAAATAGACGTATCTCTTGAAAATGTTAAGTTGTTTACCTAAAGAGGGAGAAAATGAAGATGCTTGGTTTTCTTATTTGAGGAGGAAGTTGTTAAAACTCTCAGAGTGTGACATTGTACAAGATCAATCAAACATCTTCCTAATTAGTTTCAGGATGGACAGTCATAGATTCTGGTTTGTCTGCAATGTTCTAAAATGTTCTTTCCTAATGAAAACCCCCTTTCATGTCCAATATAAATGATGAGTTAGTTACATTGCCACATTAGCTTGAAGAGACACTTACCAAATACTTGAATAGAGTACAGAAGAACTAGTAACATGGAACATAATAACTTGATCATAATTATTTATGTGTAATCTGCAGGGGAGAAAGTCTGATTCTGTTTGGGGGATGGTGGAGGCATTAATAATAGTGGTGGCAGCATCAGAGATTGAGAAGTAAAGGACAAGCAGAAAGAAAGATTTATGACTTTCAAGAAGCTCATGAAAGCCATCTGGACATTGGCAAGCTTTGAAAGCTTGTGGTTGGCTTAGCATTTTAGATTACTAAACAGTATGTTTACAATGTAAGACCATCACTGTTATAGCGTGCATATTTTCAAGTCTGGTTTCATATGCATGGAACTAGTAACTTTGCACTTCAAATAATACAAATCTCAAGGTTTAATATTATATGGTTGCCATCTTGAAATTATATGAGGGTTGGGGTTGGTGGCACACCCAGTGGTGGTAGAACCCTGCTCTGGCTCTGTATTCAGGGACCAAACCTTATAGTGTTCTGGGGACCATATATGGAGTCAGGGATCAAACCAAGATTGACTGCATGCAAGAAATGTGCATTATCCTCTCTATTGACTCTCCTCTCCACCCCAGCAATCTTGAAAACCATAGCAACTTTTCTTTGCTGTTTGTATTTCATAGGTTAAGTCCAGTGAGACAGCAGCATATACTCCAGTGACTTGAAATTACAACTTTCCTGTGGACCTGTACCCTGCTCTCTTTTTGCCTACTTAATGTTGTTGTTTTTTTTTTTTAAGCTCATTGCCTAGATCCCATAAACCAGCCTGCCTGGTCTCTTTCTCTTTTACCTACTCATTGCAGCTTGTATTGGGGGCTCGGATGCAAGTAGAATAGCATTGAGGCAAGGTGTGGTGGCAGACAATCCTTAGAAGAATAGAACCTCCAGGTCTGCTCATCTGACATATCAGTGCATAACACAATCTGATCCACATTAGCTATGAGTTAAGGCAGCAGGTCTCTGAGAAAGGGAAATTGAATCCTTGCTCCCTTCCAAAGCACTGTATTGGTGGCAGGATGGGTGCCCAGTGGCTGGTGGGCCACCTGTGTGTCAAAAGGTGCAGAATAGGACTTCAGATATCTGTGAGGTCTAAACACAGCTGGTGAGAAACTCCAATCCAAGGGAGCACAACATTAAATAATTTTAATAAATTTTAAATTTAATCAATTTAATTTAAAATAAAAATGTAATTTAAATAAATTTAAAAGATTATATAGGGTGAAGAAAAAACCAAAAGACAGGAAAATATTATTATATTATATTATCTCTAACAACACTTTCTCTCTCCACCTTTTGGATATGGGAAAGGCAGAACATAAACTATAGCAAGACTCTGGAAACAAGCTGCCCTACAACAGATGAATGGCTAAAGAAACTGTGGTACATATACACAACGGAATACTATGCAGCCATCAGGAGACATGATGTCATAAAATTTTCCTATACATAGATGTTCATGGAATCTATTATACTGAGTGAATTAAGTCAAAGAGAGAGTGAGAGAAAGAGAGAGAGATGCAAAATGGTCTCACTCATCTATAGGTTTTAAGAAAAATGATGAATTTAGTTAGAGAAATAACTACATTGAGAACTATCCTAACAATGAGAATGTATGAGGGAAATAGAAAGTCTGTCTAAGTACAGGCGGGGGTGGGGAGGGGAGGAGGGAGATTTGGGACATTGGTGTTGGGAGTGTTGCACAGGTGATGGAGAGTGTTTTTTACATGACTGAAACCCAACCACAATCATGTTTGTAATCAAGGTGTTTAAATAAAATATTACTAAAAAAGAAAAAAGAAAAATATGTGGTATCTAGTAGTGTGCTATGTCCAAATTTAAATTTAAGCATGGCTCTGTTATTCACTAGATATATCCACTGTGATAATTTGTTTTTATCTCTCAGAGATGACATTTCTTTATAAAAGGGAAAGTTAAATCCTGCTTTCTAGTTCCTTGATTGCCCAAACGGATGTGGGCCTCCTGAATCTGATCCTGGATCTTTGCAAGGCAAATGAGTTTAGCCAAAGCTGCTTCACGAAATATATTCAATTTCTTTGTCACCAGGCTCTTTGGTCAGATTTATTCAGGTATCCTATTCTTTCTTGCTGACTCTTTTCTTCCTTCTTGGCCTCCTAGCCTCTGTACTAGGTATCAGATCTAGAGATTTTTATCTTTTCTTTTTCAAATGATCTTTAGTTGGGAGAATTGACTTATATTGATTTTGGGTTGTCCCCAAGCTATCTCTCCTTAAAAAGCTACTCCAATCTCATGAATTGATAGTACACCTTGGAATCACACCTTTTGCTTGAGTTCAGAATACCTAGCAGAATCAGACACTGCTAGGATCTAAGATACTGAGCCTCTCTTTAGAACAAAGAGTCAGAGAATTTACTATGTTTTTTCCCTTTGTATTTCTTGCCTAGGCTTCTTTATTGTTGACCTATGTAAACTAGATACTATACTAGATCTGGACCAAAGAGATAGCTCAATGGGCCTTAGGGTAGTCCCCCCACAGCACTGAGCAAGGGGGAGCCCTGGAGCCAGGCATGGCTGCAAATAAACAAATAAGATGCAATGCTTAATTACCTCATCATTTTAGTCATTGTAAAATGGAAAAGAATTTGAAAGCAAGCATTGTTTATTGTTTATTTCTAATTGCAGTAGGGGATATTCTATTTCTGAGAAGCACCCTCTACTAAAGAGGTCAGAGCTGGAAAAGGTAGAAATATTCACATGGATATTCTCCTTCCCTTTCCTGAATGAACCGCAGGAAGAAGAGTGCCAGCAGGCGCTTCCCAACCTTTATAGGTGGGGAACCACAGGCATCAAGATGCTGAGTGAAGCCCTGGAGATCAGAGAGATCTTGTGAATGAGGCTGTCCAACATGGGCTGGCTTATTTCCCAAGCGGTTTTACAATGGAAGGGATTTATGTCTTGGCTTTTCCTGTCAGAAACCTTCTAGTCACAATACGATGATGAGTCTAATCCCCGGGGATTTGGGTGTGAAAGACAGAATGGTTTGGGCTGCCCTTCTCTCTCCTCAACATCTCTGCTTTACAGTCAAGGCAGTATTTTAAGTCAAGCAGGAATCAGAATGGAGTTCCGCACCTGGCTACAAAACCAGCCTGGGGGAAATCTCCCTGATTATGAGTCTTAAGGAATGACCTTCCTGTGCTTCTGGCTCTCACAGCTGACAAAACCCACAAGTTAGGTCAAGATTATTTTGCGGTCTTTTGACTATTACAATGAAATAATACTAGAAAAGTACAATTATAAACTTTTATCAAGTAGTTCATTGCCTGGTTTGTCTAAGAGCTCACATGAATGAGTTAAGATCAAATCTGTTCACATGGATATGGGAGAGAAGACAAGGGTTAACTAAAATGAAGGTCAAAGGGTCCCATCGCAGAAAAAGACAAGCATGTTCACGATCCAAGAGTATTCAGGAATTTTGAAGTATTGATACTTCCTCACAAAAGCTCGTTCATCACCTATTATTGACCCCTTATCTCTATTTACATCACAACTCTCTTCCAAAAGCTTCTAAAAACCTTGAGCCTGGTTCATTGAAATATCCAGTATCGACCAGCTTTACCATTCCAATGCATCCTTCAAACTGCCACTGTCATGCTTCTAAAACAGAATGTTTATCATGTATCTCATCTGACTGTGTCCTTCAAAGGCATCGTCTTTCTTACTATATGGTTCTTTCAATTCCCTGTCTCCTCTTCTTTAAGAAAAATAATTTTAGTCTTGACAAACATTGGATATACTCCATAACATTTCCTTTTTCAGCAGTGGACAATCACCAGTAGTATCCTGAAGAAAAGTACCTTTACATGAAGAAAAGGTTGTCTTCCATTATAGGGTGTATTATCCAAATAGGGATGCATAATGTTGAAAGTACTCTGAAAAAAAAAAAAAAAACCCACCTAAACACTGCAATTTAGTAAACTGTGGTCGCAGGATCTCTCTCTCTCTCTCTCTCTCTCTCTCTCTCTCTCTCTCTCTCTCTCTCTCTCTCTCTCTCTCTCTCTCTCTCCTCTCTCTCTCCCTCTTTATCTCTCTCTCTCTCCCTCCCTCCCTCTAGAAACATATACATCAGCAATATATATGTATGCATATATATATTTCAATCAATGATTTTGATTTTAACTCGTGAAGACATATCATGGTGAAGAGAATTTGGAGTAATTGTCAAAAATCCATGCATTACATACAAGGTTTTTTATGATCCAGTTCCTGCTGCCATTCTCTCAATTTTATCTTTCACTGTATTGCTTCTCCTGCCTGCAGGTCACCAACAACTTTTTGTGATATTGGTAGCTGTTAGTTTTTTACCCACACAACCAAGCTATTTCTTGCCTCTGTACCTTTGCACATCATATTCATTTTCTCTGTTGGAGCCATTCTTGACAGCATGTTTGTAATGTAATACATATTTTAAATATTTTATCTTTTTTAAAACTTATTTAACAAACAGAACACAGCACTATTAAGGCATCCCAATTGTTATGCTATCATAAAAATTTTAACTGGGTCACTGAGCAGTTTAGTAAGTTCTCCACAAAGCTAATGGTGATAAAACCAGATGTGATTTGTGAAATTTACCTCCAGATTGTATGTGTTTATCATTAAGCTATAGGTTTTTTTTTTTCCTGTGGTTTTCTAGTAAATTCTTCAATGCTTTTTAATACTTGACTCTATTCTCGAAAGAGATATAAACCAAACCATGAAAAATCATGGGTACACTGTGCACTTGAAAATGGCAATCTCAGGGGGAGATGGTGAGTTAAGTTCCCTCCCTGCCAGAGTCATGCCAGTTGCACCCATTACCCACAATCATCACTTTGCTAATGATCCATCTTCACCAATTAAACTGCAGAAATACCAAACTACCCAAACTCTAGGTGCACTGATATTGATGCTGAAATCTCTAGGACTTATTTTGAAGTGAGTGTGTGTACCCTCTCCCTACCTTCTTGTATTTCTAGAAGCTTTGGCAGCTGAAATCACATTCCTCAAAAGCTGCTATATCAGCCACAAAGCTTGGAATTGTTGGACCATGTGGCCACATACGGACCTGCATAGCAGTTACAAATTTCTTCAATAATACCATCTGAGTAGAAACACATTAATTTAGACATCCACATGGATTCACAGTCAGAAATAAATGTTCAGAAATAAAACAACAGAAAATCAACTAATCAACTAGCAACAGATTGCTTAGCAAACCTTCTGACAATGTTTTAATGACCTCTTTGTGAGATACATAAATTTCACTATTTTCTTATTACTATACTTTAAAAAATAATTTAATTACCACTTACCTGCAAACCAGCAAAACAAAATATATTATTCTGTGCCTGGAAATCCTGGGACAATGGTGGAGGGAATTTTACATTAGAGGTGAGATTGGTTTTAGAGCAAATGTTTTACAAGCAGCTATGGAATACCTGGTTTTAAATAAATTAATTTATAAAAATAATTCTAGACTCAAACACAAAATCCTTCATGAAGACTTTCTTGATGTTTTTGAATAGATCTTTCTTGATCTCTCTGTCTGTCTACCTCTTTGTCTTTCTCTCTGTCTCTCTCATGCTCCATTATATTCTGTACATCATCTTTGGGATGACTTCTAACATAATACAAGGGTTTCTTTTCTCTTCCATACACCTATGAAAATTTCACCTATACATCTATAATATCTAGGCTGGAATAGCCTAACTGAGCAATAAAGTTTTGTTGAGAATGAGAGTTCACATCCTCAACATGTGAATCATTTCCTTTTTAGCTTCTGTTTTGTGAATCAGACCAGTTTCTTGGTTATCTTCAGCACCCATATTCCAAACTACATTTTTAAATGTAGAGAATTACAGGAGCAAACTTTATCATTCTGAGAAGAATCTAGAAGCTCAACTCTAGTTATATCAGGACTATATATAAGGCAACACCCAAATTTCTGAGATCAGCTTTATAGAATGTATAGTATTTTTATTATGATATCATGTTATCATGTATATACATGGCCCACCTTACAAAAATAAACTCCTATGCTAATTTTATGGAGCTCTGTTCCTCATATCTATTATTATAAAATATTATTTATTTTGCTTTTATTTATTTATTTTGTCCATGAAATTGCAACTGATGCTAGGCTTAGCACAATCAGCTCATCTTGCTCCATGTGAAGACTGAGGCGTCAGCAAACAAAATAGCTGAAAACTTGGGAGAAACCAGAACAACTCCAAACTCAAAAATAACCCTTTATTTGATACCTGGCATTCTATTTTAGGTCTTGGTTTATCAAATGGACTTGAGTAGAACTAAAAGTGCTTGTGAATATTTAGGACTTTCTCTCCAACCTGCCCTGCATCTATTCATTTTTCTCTCAGTAGCTTCCCCTGAGCCTGGAAGCCTCATGAGAATGGGGCTATGTCTGACTTGTTCTCCATTCCCTTTTCAAGCATATGGCAAAATTCCTGGCTTGCTGCAGACACCTGGTAAGGAAGAATTGAATAATCAAATGGATGACTCACAAACACTTGTTTACCTGAATCTATGTGATTGAAAAAAGCAAGTATTTTGAAGCCAGGAAGATCCAGGTCATAAATTCAGTTCTATGTTCCAAGAGAGTTTCAGCTTAAATGGTAAGACATATTCTAAGATACCTGAGATAAAAATAATACCCCATTATAAATGCCTTTGAAAATATTAATACAGATACCTACAGTTTGACTAACAGTTTGAATTTTTTTTCCAGAAATAGACCTCTGTTTCTAACTGCACCAAGCTAAATTGACTTAATTTAGAAAACAAGCCATAAGAAAAATGACTACTATTAAACTCTGGAATCAACCTTAGCCTAGCAAGTGGAAAGAGACACCTGTGGCTGTCACAGTCACAGTGACCTGGCATGTGGAGGCGAGCAAAATAATGACCTACACATCTTAATCCTTATGTATACAATTGTATTATTCATGCTTATATTTTATATTGATATAAAATCTTAGTACAGTGCATTATTTTAAAGTTGATATTCATTTGTTTTATTCCCATTCATATAAGTTAAGTCTAGCTTTTTTTGCTCTTATTTTAAGGTATGATGGCTCTGATCATCTTGAAGACAACAAAAAAGAGAGAAAGGGAACCATAACAATGAGAATGGAAGTCAGCTGGGAATAAGAAGGTGGAAGATTTGTGCACTGGCTCTTCGCTGACTTGCTTCAACAAAATTCCCGAGAGAATTCTATCCTATTCTATCCATTTAATTAACCAAGCTCTCCAGCAGTACTAACTTGGGCCAGAAACTAGTCTACATAATTTATAAATCATGAGCTTCTACAATCTTCATAATACCCTCCATGAGCATATTACTATCTCATTTTACAAAGGAGGATCAAGGCATGATGACTAAGAGTAATTTGTCTAGGGTTATTCTATAATAAAAAGACAAAATAGATATTTTATTCTAGGCAGACTGACTGGATTTTCTGATTTTCACTGTCCCTTCAAGCAAAGATACCCCCTTTTCCCAGTGACATTGCTCTGAATTCTCTACAGACATGTGCTGTTCAATGTTGTACCTTCTAATCTCCCACTTCAGTCTTTATCTTCCACCTATTCTTTGTTTTTGTTTGTTTGTTTGTTTGTTTTTGGGACACACCCAGCAGCGCTCAGGGATTACTCCTGGTTCTGCACTAAGAAATTGCCCCTGGCAGGCATGGGAAACCATATGAAATGCTGGGATTTGAACTACTGTCCTTCTGCATGGAAGGCAAATGCCCTACCTTCATGCTATCTCTCTGGCCCTGTTCCACCTATTCTTTAAACCTGTATCTTTTACATGATTTGATGAAGCTACTTAAACAAAGTTCTGAACATGCAGTCTCTAGTTTGATGTACCATGGCCTTTGCCTAACTGAATTTCCTAGAAGACTGAAAGTTTCTAACACAAATTTTTCTTGGAAATATTATCAGTCCTTCTCAAGGAGGGAGGGCCTCTGAGTATCTGAGAGGTATTGCAGAGTCTGAGAGCTGAGTTCACCTTAGTTCAAGCCAGCACTTCCCAAATTTTCTAAAAGGCAACTGTGTTTACACTGTGGTGGCTGATGTCTTTCCAGGTGAGAATTTCACAGAAAATAAGGTGGGGAATGTTGGCTTCAGGAATGAAGTCTAAACTATTTGGTGGTCCTTTTTTTTTTTCCTTTTCAAAAAAAAAAAATCTCACTTTTCCATATAACCTCTGATATTCTCTTCCTTCCCTACCTCATTAATTTCCCTTTTCTTGAACCTACTAAATGTCTCTTGCCTGCTAATTTATTTTCAATAAAAGTTCTAATATGTCTCCCATCTTTTCTGTACACTTTACTCATTGGCTCACTTTCTCCTACAAGATCAAATCTGCAACCTTCTCTGTGTCATCACTGATTTTTACTCATATAATTGGGTTTTTGTTGCTATTGTGGTTTTAGTACTCTTCTCTTATTTACTATATCTAATAACATATATTATATTATACCTGTAAAACTATAATTACAGAGTGTGCACCCTGTGCTAAGCTGTGTGAAGCATTTGCCACGAGTAAATTCTTTTTCATTTATGCTTCAGAAAAATCTATGAGGTAGATATTATTCTTTGTAGTTGTAGCAGTTTAATAAAAACTATCCAAGGAACTGAGGAGATAAAAATCTAAGGTCATTTAACCCATTATTCTCTGAACTCAGATTTAAAGCCAGATCTTATTGGAAGCCAATGTACTTGTAGTTAATTCTCTTATCTGTCATCTTCTTCTTATCTGTCATATGATGATTTTAAGCTCATTTATTTACCCTTAGTTCCCTATACAGAACCTGTTCATGATAAGTTTATATTAAATAGTAGTATGGTGCTATGTAAATAAAGACAGCTGTATGTCTTTATTTTTCTTTCATTTTCTCTTTCTTACTCTTTATTTGTCTATCTCCTTTTCTTTTTTTTTTAAATCATTTAGTTTTATCTTTCTTCTTCCTCCCTCTATTTTTTACATTATTTTTTTTGGTGGGGGAAAGATGGTTTGGAGGGAGAGGCAGAACTACTGCCATTCATACTCAGGGCTTACTTCCCTCTCTGTGCTCAAGGGTCACTCTCACTATTCCACTTAATGGTCACTCTAGAAACCAGAGAGATTTTAGAGATAGATCATTCCAATCAGAGAGTTAGCTTAATGGATTGAAGCGCATGCTTTGTGTGCAGGAGGCTCAAGTTTGATTAGCACAGCATAGTTCCTCTGAGCACTGCTAGAAATGATCTCCCAAGTACTGAGCTAGTCGCCTCTGAACACCACTGGGTACGCTCCCACTCCCAGCCAGAAAATGGTATTAGAAACCAGATTTTACAAGCAAACTCATTTTGATAGATGTGAGTGAGAAGAAATTTGCTTTTGTTTGGAAAGGAGAGAAAAAACTAGATCGAATTCAGGAAATTTAGGCTCAAGATCCAGAATGAATTTATAGCCAATTAGATAATAATTGTGTCATTTATTATTCATCGTCTAAATCATATATGTTGAGTTTCCTGACTCTTAATCTAAGAAATCTCTTCTCAGTGCTCAAATGGTAAATTATTTACTGTCTTTCCTTTCTTTTCATTAACCTTGTCTCCCTATGGGAATGCAGCAGTTACCTGCAACTTGTTTTAGACAGAGTTTGATAAAACAGTGCCAGAGGCTGTTAACCAGGAGTATTCCCAGGAAGTTCAAGTCCTGATGATTAATCTTTCAGAGGTAGTGTGCTTCAGGGAAAAAAAGGGCAGTGCATGAGTTCAACTCTCAGTTCTGTCCCTGACAAATTATTTCAGGGTTTGACTCAGTTTTTTCATCTACAGAATGGGAATGTTAATTTTATCCACATCCGAAGGGTATAGAGTTACATATTATGTATACAAATACCACTTAGAAAATTTATGGACAGATAGTAAATATTTACAAATGTTTAATCTAGTAATTGTGGTGGTTTGACAGAGTAATTAGATTGGTCTAGTTAAAAGGAAAGATTTAGTTTAATAAATCCATTTATTTTTATTGAAAAAAATTTTTTTGGTTTTGGAGTCACAACTAGTGGTGCTCAGGGATTACTCCTGGCTCTGCACTGAGAAATATCTCCTGGCATGCACTGGGGTGGGAACCATAGGTGATGCCGGCTTTTGAACCACCTGGATCAGCTGCGTGCAAGGCAAAGCCCCTACCACCATTACCCAGAGTATTAGCTTTCATTAGACATGTGTGCTGAAGAAACAGCATGATGGGTTGGGCTCTTGCCTTCCATGTGCCTAATTTTCAGGTCCCAGGTGGCTCCCCAAACTCCTTCAAAGTGATTCTGAGGACAGAACCAGAAGTAAGCCTCAAGGGTGCAGTGGACTGTTGGGTGCAGTACAATAAACAAAATTTTGACATATTAATAGACAATGAATAAAGCATATTTTCTATTTATATAGTTCTAGACATAGTACTCAGGAAGAACCCCTGATAGATGAATGTCCAATTTCAAAGTGCACCAAGAATGAATAAAACTATAGTAAGATAAATCCAATGGAAATGGAATTCTATTTCTGTTGGAAGTGACCCCCAAGCACTGAGCTATGAGTAGCCTCTGAGCATCACTAGCTGTGCTCCCCACTCTCAAAGAGCAAATGGTATTTGGATCCATAATATGAGCATGCCATATTTGACAGATTATAAAAGAGAGTTTAGGGGATAAGGTATGTCAACAAGTCATGGATAGAATGCCAAATGTTCTTGGGTTTTTACCTTAATTTTTTCCATGAAAGATCATAATGATCCTATGAATGAGTGGTCAATCTCCCCCACAAAGAAGTCTCTTGATAGATTATACACAATGACAATAATAAGTAATGTTTACTTCAAGAGGTAGGTCTAGTCCCAGCTTAAGCCTATTTTAGACTTGGAAAAGATGTTGGACTTTGCTGATTTATCTATTACTTTCCTAATAAATCATTTCCAAATAAAATGGAATTTATTGTTGTTGTTGTTGTTGTTCATGGCTCTATGTGTTGACCAGGTGTGACCTCATGCTTGGCATTGCTTATGAAACTGCAGGGTTTTTTGGACCATACCTGTTGGTGTTTAGGGTTTACTCGTGTTTCTGCACTCAAGAATTATTCCTGGTCAGAACCAGAAATGATATGATATGCCAGGATTGAGTCTCGGTTGGTTACATGCAAGGCAAATGTCCTACCTGTTGTGCTATTGCTCCAGCCTGAAACTGCAGTTTTATGTTGGCTAAACTAATTATATGAAGGTTCCATGGGATTGTATATTCATGATCACTCAGTAACCTGGCTGGAAGTTAAAACTGGATGTTGGCTATACATTCAGTTGAGCATCCACCATAAGTTATATCTAGATAACATATTTTTCAGAATCTGATGGCTGCAACCCAAAAAGGAACTTTCTAAGTGTAAGCATTACAAATAACCTCAGAAGAAACTGCAATGAAATGATATGCTACATCATTTCCACTGTATCCTGTTGGTGAGAGTCATCTTACAGCTGAGACAGATTCAAAGTGGTAGAAGAATAGATACTACTATTGATGTAGAAATGGCAAAAATCCACTATAGAATAGCAAATGGAATGAGACAGACCATGTAGCCATCTTTGAAAAATATAATCTTTCCTTTGGCACAAGAGAGGCACTTCTCAGAAATGTTTTCTAAATATACTCTCATTAAGAATATGTGCTCTGAGAGGCCTTGGTGTTCTAGCAGATAAAAGGACCCTGAGTTCACACTGAAAGGGAAAAAAACATTAGAGGGCTCTTTCATAGAGGAAAGAACACTAGACTGTGTAAGCAGACAAATAGGTTAGATCTTAATTCCTCTACTAATTTACTGAGAGGCTTTGACCTAATTATTATTTTATTCTATTTTTTGGTAGGAGTAGTTGGGCCATAGTGGTACTCCCAGCTCAGTGCTGGTGGGGGTTGCCCCCAATATTGTTCAATGGACCATGTGATGCTGAATCAGCTATATGCCTTAACCCTTAACTGCTTCTACCTAATTAATTATTCTCAGCCTTAGTATCCTTTCTTTTTCTTGGTTTGCATTATACCTGGTTGTGTTTAGAGCTTACTTCTGACTCAGTGCTCAGGAGTCACTCCAGTATGTGCTCAAGGCATTGCATAGAATTACATGGATTGAGCTTGAGTGTACTGCACAAAAGACAAAACCCCTTTTACCATACTGTTACTCTGGCTCCTGAGTCTTCATTTCTTTCAAATTGAAAGCAGAGAGAATAAAAAAAATAATTTCAAAATATTTCCATCTTATTAATTTTTCAGAAATAATATGGATTTTGTCATATGGATTTTGATGACACTAGTAAGAGTTTATTTTGATTAGTTGAAGTAAATTTATTAATACTCGTATAAACTGACTCTCTTTATAAAGGTAGTTTTATGTCAAAAGCCCTACAGTTGATCTAGGACAGTCATAGACTAAAATTGTTATTTCAATGTAGTTATGAGTAGCAACCCCTTTTGCTCTAAAAAATGTTGTAGTTTTAATGATAAATTGATGGTTACCCTTTCTCTCTCTCTCTCTCTCTCTCTCTCTCTCTCTCTCTATATATATATATATATATATATATTATCCTTTGCCATTAGATGATAATATTGGATCTTTGTCAATGGGTCCTGAAACAAAAAATGGAAATGTTCTCAAATGCATAAGGCCTGTCTTTAGGGCTTCTAAGGTTTAGTTATTTTATCTTTTTCTTTCATTTTTTAATAGACAGACTTTCTTGCTTCTTCAAGCACAGGATGGTCAGGAGATGGCCATCATGTTTTCCATATGTTTCTTCAATTATAGTCATTCATGGACACAAACTCTTTATTAATATCTTCCAATTCCAAATTTACTGAAAAGAAAATTTGTATACCCCTAGTATATTTAGTATACCCCTGGTCCAAATTATTTGGAATAGGGTGATAGATAAACAAGACACTCATGGATTGAGTTAGTGGTGTAGAGGAAATTCTCAGAGGGAACATTTTTTTTTAAATTACTGTTGTTTATTCACTATAGAAAAGCTGTATTTTTTGCTATCAATATGGCTCAGTGGTATATAATATACATATACATAGTATGTATATATGAGGTCCTGGGTTAAATTGAGACAGAAATTTTTTTCTCACAGTAGTGTCAGCTAGGTGTTTGAGATCAATTTTTATTCACAGGCTTGCAACTTTTTATACAGACATGATCTTTTCACTGTTTCTTCATATGAGCACAAAACAGTTAATCTGAGTACTGTCCTAGGGAAAGTCTTGCACTATTTATGTTCCTTTTCAGAATCTCAGCAGAACAGTTAGATTGTTCTGGAGCTTCTTTTCCTAGGGCTCAACATTTTTTACTTTAAAAAATAAAATCTTAACTGATTTACCATGGGATGAACTGTTACAAAGTTGCTCATAATGGGTGTTGGACACAATATGAAAAAAATATATACATTCTTTGTATATCCCTAGGAGAGTTATTTCTGTATCAGATGGAATCACAAGTCCTAGTTATTGAAGAAATACTAATATTATTTTCTAAAAAAGTTGGATCATTTTACATTCTAACCAGCAGTGAATGAAAGTCCCTTTCTCCAGAGTTCCTTTCTTTTTTTTTAATATAATTTTTATTTTGATCATAGTGTCTTACATATTGTTGACAATAACATTTTAGGTACATAGTTACATAAAATCAGGGGGGATTCCCATCACCAAATTGTCCTCCCTACACCTCCGTT
Source organism: Suncus etruscus (assembly GCF_024139225.1). Classification (NCBI taxonomy): domain Eukaryota; kingdom Metazoa; phylum Chordata; class Mammalia; order Eulipotyphla; family Soricidae; genus Suncus; species Suncus etruscus. The sequence continues at coordinate 77,721,278 of NC_064856.1, read as the reverse complement.
TTTGTCCTACCTCCCATTTCCTCTTCCCTCACCCCCAGGGCGGCTAGAATATGTGGTCCCCTCTGTATCCAACCCACTACCTAGTAGTCTTGCACCTGTTTGGTCTTGATGCCTCCTTTATCTCCCCCTCTAACTGTAGGCAGGACTAGCTAGTTCAAGTTGCATGGTTTTGCTGGAAAAAGAGAAGATATATAAACTGGGGTAAGAGTCTAATACTCCAAAAATGGGTGGAATCCTCCTAGAGGCTCTCATCATCGATTTGGGAGATGAAGGAGAAAAAGAAGGTGAAACACTCCACCAGTACCAAAAAAAAAAGTGTCAATTATCCAGTGAAGACTCCAGCTATATCGATAAGCACCACAAAAAATAGACGAAAAAAAAAAAAAAAAGAAACAAATACAAACAAACCAAAAACACGCCATGGTCTTGAAATAAGAAACATGGCATAGCACATAACGCAAAAAGAGAAAAGAAGAAAAAAAAAATAAGTATATTTGGGGACAACGATTTCAATAATCACACCCAAACAGAGAAATTGACCAAAATAGATAGGTAAATAAAAATAATAATAACAATAATAAATGAAGGTAAAAAAAAATATATATATATGTATATATATATAAAATAACCAAGGTTTTGTGCTTTTTGTATTTTTGTTTTTTCCCCTCCTGCCCTGGCACAGTAAATATTGGGGTCATTCGAAAAGGAATTCACTTGGCCTAAGAAATAAGGGGTTTCTCCGTCCTTGGAGTATACTGTCATGGGATCAGCTCTAGACTTTGCTCAGGATCATTTATTCTCCCGGTGGTGTTTTTTTTTTTTTTTTGGTGTGTGGAAGACTACTGCTCTGTCCAGGGTGATCCAATCAGAGCTCTGTGTTTAGAGGTCTCAGTATCTGCACAGATGCTGAGGTGGGACTTATGATGAAGTCAGTCTTTGTGGTTCTAGGGGTTCTGTTACCTCAGTGTCATTTTAATCCATCTTCTGTGGTTGGTGATCTTGATCTTTGCACTGAACCTAGGATGGCACCTAGGATAGCGTCTTTCTTTGTGCTTCCAGAAGCCCCATTCTGTTGCAGTTGTCTCTGTCAGACCTTTGGGACTGGGGATCATGATTATTGTACAAGTCATAGTTCAAACCCTAAATTAGGGCTTTTTTATTGGTCCCAAGATGTATACTGTCTGGTCGTGGTTCTAGTAGCCAGTCATCTGTAAGTCACGATCTTGGCTTTTGGACCTACCAAAGGGTGCCGAGTCTTCTGGTTTTGTCTTGTCGTTAGCTGGTAAGGTATGCTAATCTGCTCTCAGGTCAAGTTGTTCACGTTTTCCTCAATGTCAGGATATCATGTTAGAGCTGGCCCTTGTTGTTGACCCCGCAGTATTAAGGCTGTCTCAGATGGAGTTTGTTTCCTGCAGCTGATGTGAAGAGCTGTGCCAATTCTATGTCTGGGATCCAGGGTTCAAGGCTGGATGAATGGTATCTAATCACCTGAGGTCTAAGTTGATTCCACAAGAGGGAACATTTTAATCCAGGATATCAAAGAATCAAATTCCAAACCATGAATGAAAATACTTGAGGGTATAATAGTAAGGAAGTCAGGTGAGTTGATAGGTATAAATCTGACCCAATTCAAAGTTAGAAGAGATGAAGGAAGGAAGGAAGGAAGGAAGGAAGGAAGGAAGGAAGGAAGGAAGGAAGGAAGGAAGGAAGGAAGGAAGGAAGGAAGGAAAGCCAAGACATAGAGTGTGAGGTAGAAAAAGAAGAAAAAAAGAAGAGTTTTAGACTGCTTCTAAATTCTAGGGAGAGTTGAACAAATTTTCAAACCAAAGTTGCTTATCATAGAAGATCCATGTCTCCTAGTGACAGTTTGCTTCATATTCCTGCTGGTCTCAGTCATTGGAAAGTCTTTGGGAGAAGAGACCATTGAGCAAATAATGGATATGCCTTTCCTAGCCCGAATCTGGAGTGTTACTATAATGAACATTAAGTGTACAGTGAATATTCCAAAAGTGTCTAGTGTAGATAATGCCGGAAAATGACTCAAAGATGATCCAGAGATTAATTTGAAATTTTTATTTTACACCCAATAAGAAGACAAAGGAAATAATGAAATATGTAATAATGACTTTTTAGAACTCTAAGTGTTTCTGAGCTGAAGACAGGAAATGAGAAATTCAAAGACCAGTTGTCCCTTTCTTCAACAAACATCTATTGACTATGTTCTGAATTATGGAGATATTATGATAAATAAAACAAGGAAGGATTCTATCTATAAAATAAAAATAACTTCTAGGCAATTACAATATTCTTTATGTGTCAATAGAAGATAATTAAAACCCTGATGACACATATTATCAATACTTAGTGTGTATAGTTCTATCAAGGAAGAATTGACTTTTACAGCAACTCGTCTCTCTTCTCAGGTTGCATTTGATGTTTGCAAAGGCTCATGCTCAAGGTCCCATTATCTTTTACTAAAGAAGGGGTTTTAGAACTCAGAACTCCTACATTGGGTCTGTTTCTGTGTTCTTCCTCTGATGCCAACTTAATTATTCCTACTCCTAGGTAAGCATCTATTCCTCCCAACAGAGCTAGACATGTTATTATTTGATTTTAATATATCAATAACAACACCAAAAATATAGATGATTAAAAACAAAGCTGATGATACTGCTTTTTTAGAACTCTGAGGGCTTCTGAACAATCAGGAAACTAGCTCGTATTTTCAGAATATGTTGCTGGGAAGGTCATCTGAATCATATCCATCAAATGTTGGGCATGACTCACCCTCAAACAAATCTCACTTGAAGAAAAAATCCTTGTCTTTATAAACACACAAGAAGAAATCACTTCTATTGCCTTTGAGAGGGTACTTCATTTCCTCTACCTCTCCTCCAGGCCCTTACTCTGAGCCCCTCATGGGGGGGGAGGACTGCATAAGAAGAATCACACTTTCTATCTGCACAGTTTGACTGACTTCAGGCACCTCAGGTCTTCCACAGCAGATGCCCTCTTGTCATGTTGTTCTTCTTTGGCCCTACTGAGGCTGAGTCATTAGAGAGTGAAATCTTTGCCTCCTCAGGGTGATGGCCTGTGAGGAAGGGAAAGAGCTGCTTGAGAGAATCAGTGGGTAATTAAAATAGGAACACAGACCTATGAGTGGCTGCTACTTAGGACAGGCCTCTGGTCAATTTTTTGCCAAAGACTGAACAAGTTCACAAAGGTTCTCTTGCCTTGTTCCAACAGGACAAGTTCTCCCAGGCCATTGTGTTTGATGTATCACTTCCAAGAGTCTTCCAAATGCTTCTTAGAAGGAACTTCATGATCAAAGGAGGATTTTACAGAAATAACTTGTGAAACTTGTATTACACCAGAAAAATCCATACTAATTCGACTAATTTGTATAGAACCTGTACCAGAGGTTAAATTTTGATAAAGAACTTCAGGATGAACAGTTAATTGTAGATGAATACATTCTTATCCTTTTGGTCTGGGCATAACTTAACCCTCTCTTCTCATATCCACCTTTTAAAAAATATTCCATAGTTTTGTACAAAACATAAAAACATACAAAAGGGACTGTTTGTAATTCTTTGCTCTTTAAAATTTTCACTATATTTTTGCTTCTATTGTTTTCCTAATTTTACTAAGTCAATCATATATACATGCCATAAAACATAATCTGGAACATGTTTTCATACTAATATACTTTGTTTTATTATTATTATTATTATTATTATTATTATTATTATTTTAGTTTTTGGGCCACACCCCAGCAGCACTCAGGGATTACTCCTGGCTCTCTTCTCAGAAATCGCGTGGGGGACCATATGGGATGCTGGAATATGAACTACTGTTGATCCTGGGTCAGCCACTTGCAAGGCAAATGCCCTACCACTGTGCTATCTCTCCAGCCCCAGTGTACTATTATTTTTAATGATTATAAATATTGTAAGAAAATAGATATTCTAGATATTAGATATACATACTATGACTCATTCAACTAATCTTTTGTTGAATTTGAGGCATCCTATTTTTAGGATAACTCCTGAAAATTAATTTTTACATCTAATCCCTCTTAGCATAATAAACATTCGTTAAACAAAATGGAAAATATTTTCTGCTTACCTCTAAATCAGTAGTTCCAATGAGGAGGAGGAGTTTTTTCCTCCTGGGACATTTGGTAATATGTTCTTTTGTTCATGACTAAGAGTATTTCTGGGTAGAGTTCAGAGATACAGACATACGAGATAAGAGCACTTTCTACATCTAAACATCATCCACCCTAAAATGCTAATTTTAGTGACGTTGAAAGACTGCTTTAATTGTTGTATAATAGTAGTTACCAGTTCTAGTGGAATGTTCTTCTGAGATCCACATGATTGTCTTCTCACAGTTCCTTATCCCCCATTTTCACTTCAACAAATACAAGTATAACCCTGAAGAAGCCACAGAAGAGGCAAAGATGCAGCTCTTTCCATTCAGTGAATAACACCTTGCATTGCAAAAGCTATTTCCAAATCAGTAAAAACTGTGCTTTTCCTTGTCCAAGTTGCTCTTAGCAACCAAACTCGGAGCCTTTATTCAATTACTCAGACTGCAGTCATGAGTTTTTGAGTTACATTGTCCAACTTAGATCCATACTGTTTTCTTTTCTGGATTAAAAAAATGTACAAGATTTCGACTTTACTTACTAGTCACTCCATGTTGGACTTAGTTTTCCTATTATCCCTTTCTGTAGTGAGAAATTATAGATACCTTCTGCCTTTGTATCTATAAACACATACATCGTTACTGTCTATCCTTATTTTTTTTAAGTAATTCGGGTTCTATTCTATTCTTATTGGGTAATCTTTCCATGCATGTACTGCATTTCTATAGACTGTTTTAGAGTCATTGTCTTAATGAGCTTTGCAGCATTCTCAACAATCCCTTAAAAGAGCAAACCTTTTTTAATTGATGAAGCAAAAAGTAGTTTAATTTTAAAAAGTTTAGGGAAATGTGAGGGGACAGAAAAAGAGAGCTATGGGCCTGGAGAGATAGCATAGCGGCATTTGCCTTGCAAGCAGTCTATCCAGGACCAAAGGTGGTTGCTTCGAATCCCGGTTTCCCATATAGTCCTCTGTGCCTGCCAGGAGCTATTTCTGATCAGACAGCCAGGAGTAACCCCTGAGCATTGCTGGGTGTGGCCCAAAAACCAAAAAAAAAAAAAAAAAAAAAAAAAAAGAGAGAGAGAGCTATACTCAAGAGACAACCTGGGCTTTTTCAAAGGAGAAACAAACTCTAGAACAAACCTCTTATATTTTCTCACCTTTTGTTCCATAGTGGCATTTATAAACTTGGGTAAAGCTGGAAACCATACATTCCAGGACTCTTTCTCTATGGCTTAGGTAATTATTCACCAGCTGAAGATCTGCTGTGAAATAAAGTAGGTAGGTAGTGATGAAGTGACACAAGGCATTTTACATAGATCACAGTAGTACTAAAAGAACGACAAAGGAACAGTTGTAGAGTTTGGTGCTCAGAGGGTACCATATTGGTTTTGTTCATCATCTTGTATTTTTTATTTTTTTTTTATTTTTTTATTTTTGGGCCACATGCAGCAGTGTTTATGGGTTACTCCTGGCTCTGAACTCAGGAATTACTGGTAAGGGATGCTGGGGATCAAACCTGGGTTGGCTGTATGAAAGGCAGACACCCTATCAGCTCTGGCTTTGCCTCTCATTTTGTTCATCTCTTATTGATTGCTGGCCAACATCTGGCCAGCATATGGCCCACCAGCAGATCTACAGAAGCAGCAGCTACACATTGCTAGCGCTGGGCACAAAACACCCACAGAGACTTCCTGTGTGGTCCCACTTAAGCAACAAGATCTGTATTGCTCTGATATTTTTAATTTGTTTATCTATATTCTATCCAATTTGTTATTATGTATTTTCCTGAATGAAACTACCCAACAAACATTTATTATGCCTTCTTCTCCAAAAACGGATCTCTATTATTTGCCTTTAAAACATTCCTTCTAGTCTAGTCATTCTAAAGACTTACTTCTGTTCTCTGCCAACTACTCTTAACGAAGTCACTATCAGTGTTCAACTTAGTAAGACAGATAAGACACTCCAGTTTTGTTTTGTTTAAATTTTTCAGCTTTAGCACTGTGATTTACAATGTTTATGAATAACTATTTACAATTCTAATGTTTAATGCATACAGTGTTCCAACATCACACTTTTCACCCAGTATCTCCACAACCCTCCCACTATGGTAAACTCAATTCTGTAGATCCATTGTCAGGTTCTGTTGCCTTTGGTCATTATTATTCTGACCTTGTCTTTGTAGCCTTTTCCACCAATATCTTTTCTTATGATCCTTTATTTTTGATTTCAAATAATAGAATAGGTTACCTTGCATCAACTAACCTTGGTTTGATTCCTGGCATCCCACTACCCAGTTCTTTTCATTCTTTGTTCTTAAAATATCTTTTACTAATAATATTTTGATTACTAGCTATTTGCTGATGATTCTTAAATCATACCTGTAGCTTAGACATTTTTTCAAATTTCAGTATTCATATTTTACCACTGTCAGGTATTTTTATCTAGATAATCTGGACAGAACCCTATTTTCTTTAGTGCTATTGCAGAGGTGAGCTCATTTAAGATCCCTACTAAGCATTAACATGATAAAACCAAGCCAATATAATAGAACTTTGAATTGTAGTTACAATGATGGCCATATTTTCTGGCCCTAGGTCTCCTGAGATAATGTACTTAAAAAAAAATAAAATCATTTAAGCGGGAGGAGTGATAACACAGTAAATAGGGCATCTCTGCCTTGCATCTAGCAGAACCAGATTGAATCTGTGGCATCTCATATATTTTCTTAAGCACTGCCAGGAGTGATCTTTGAGCACAGAACCAGGAGTAATCCCTGAGAATAGCTCAATGTAGACCTTCCCTGCAATAAAAACTAAACAAAGTTGTGAATAGCTGGTTTAAGTATCATTATCTTTTTGTTGGGTATTCTTCCAACTAATGCTCAGGGAAGTCCAGAGGTTATACCCAGAAATATTCAGACATCAGACTAGATAGTTCAACTCTTAAAAGTTCTAAGGGACCACCAGAGCTACAATTTGGTGATCTTGGTGAACTCTAGAGCTACTCCACTGGTAGTCAGACTTTCTGGGGATTGAAATAACATACTTTTCATGCAAAGCATTTGCCTCTACTTCTTGAGTTAATACCTTGGTGTTAATTTCAGTATCTCTAAAATGGAGCTAACAATAATATCACTTGATAACTGTTAATCAGAAGACATTTGTTTTACTTTTTTTAGTTTTGGAGCCACTATGATGGTACATATGGCTTACCACTGGTTCTGCGCTCAGGAATTACTGGGCCCAGGAAATCATGTGGGGTTCCAGAGACTGGACATAGGGTAGCCATATGCTAAGCAAACACCCTACCTGCTGTACCATTTTTCTGGCCTAGAAATATGCCTACCTTATAGTTAGTGATATAAAAATGTTTGTTATCACAGTAATATCATTATCATCGTACTAAGCATGACTAATATTATTACTATTGTCTAATTTTACTGTTATATCTACTAATTGCTTTGTTTAGATCATCATTATTCTTTTTTTTTTTTTTTTTTTTGTGGTTTTTGGGTCACACCCGGCAGTGCTCAGGAGTTATTCCTGGCTCCAGGCTCAGAAATTGCTCCTGGCAGGCACGGGGGACCATATGGGGCGCCGGGATTCGAACCGATGACCTCCTGCATGAAAGGCAAATGCCTTACCTCCATGCTATCTCTCCGGCCCCCAGAACTGTAGAAGGATCTTTTAAACTTAACTTTTTTTTTTTTTTTTGGTTTTTCGGGCCATACCTGTTTGATGCTCAGGGGTTACTCCTGGCTAAGAGCTCAGAAATTGCCCCTGGCTTGGGGGGACCATATGGGGTGCCGGGCGATTGAACCGCGGTCCTGATCCTTGGCTAGTGCTTGAAGGCAGACACCTTACCTCTAGCACCACCTCGCTGGCCCCTAAACTTAACTTTTAATCTTAGCTTCAGTTTTACTTCCCTAAAACTTATTTTCTTTATTTTTTAATTTTTTAAATTTTATTTTATTGAAGCAATTGTGATAAGCAGAGTCCTTCATAGCTGAATTTCAGATATACAGTGAGTCAGGGCCATTCCTACCACCAATGTTAACCTCCCTCCACCAATGAACCCATTGTGCATCCTATACCACCACCCTTTGCCCCCTGGCCTGCCAGTATAACAGGCCCATTTAAGTTTAGATTGTCATTGACTTTGGCTTGGATCTTTAGTTCTGACTTTTTTTCCCCTACCAATGCATCTGAGACCTCTTGGCCTCTGGCCCCCAGCATTTCTTTATTCCTTTCTTCTTGGTTTTATAGAAAAATGCAAAATATGTGGTAAAAAAAAGTAATCATGTCCCAAATTTCTAAGAAAAAAGGTATGAGTCCCTATTTAAAAGATAAGATATAAAAAATAAAAGAAAAAAGGGTGTGTGGCAGTTTGCTTTTGTTGTTGTTGTTGTTGGTTGGTTGGTTGTTTTTGCATAGGTACAGCAAAAAATAGAGAAAATAGAAAGGAAAATTCTTTGGCCTAAAAACAGGGAGACTCTACCCATGAAGCATCCTGTAATAAAACCAACTACACGATCCAGACATACTTTGTTGTCTAACCCCAAAGTCTTTCTTTGTGGTCCCAGTCAAAGTTCTTCTCAATCATTGTTGTTGCAGTCAGGTTTCTGTAGTTAGAGATGTGACACAAAGTATCTTCTTATTTTTTTTTTTTTTTTTGTGATTTTTGGGTCACACCCGGCAGTGCTCAGGGGTTATTTCTGGCTCCAGGCTCAGAAATTGCTCCTGGCAGGCACAGGGGACCATATGGGGCACCGGGATTCGAACCGATGACCTCCTGCATGAAAGGCAAACGCCTTACCTCCATGCTATCTCTCCGGCCCCCAGTATCTTCTTATTTTATCTAACTGTTAGGTGGCAATGCAAGGAACCCTGACCTGAAAGCATGCTGTTGCTGTTACCAAGTCATCAGGGTGTCATATGAACCCACTCTGGAGCAAGTCATTGTCAGGGCAGCATTAGGACCTTCCCTGGTAGAAGTTCGATTCCTGGTGCTGGTGCAGAAAACCATGCTGGTTCCATTGATGAGAACCAAGGTTCAGGGTTGAATGGCCAATGTCCAATCTTCTGAAGCCTAAGCCAAGTCACTATGACAAATGTTCAGACTGTAAGTCCCCACTGTGATATAAAAATTATGTGGTCCTATCTGTATTAGATAAGACTTGTTTCCATATGTAAGTTTTCCCATTTTTAATGAGTCTCTGCAAAAAGAAACAATGCCACATGGTGCATATGGAGGTAAAAAATAACAAGCTAAACAATCCAGATAACCTGGTTCTAACATGAATTCAGAAACCAAGAGAAACTTATCTACTAGAATTTCCTACTAAACATATTCATAAAAGCAATAGGGAAAACGGCTGCAACATAAGGAAATAGATGATAAAAATTATACTTATTAAGAAAATACATCTAAAGAAATATACAAAGGAGATATACATATCCCCTTTAAATCTTTTGAAATAGTTTGGAGGGTGGGAATAAGATTTAGAGCACAACTTCAGCCTGCAACATAGTCTTATAGAGTCTAAAAAATGGCTCCCAGCAGTCACTTATCAGAAAATGTCCTTGAGCTGGGGGTTTCTCAAAAACTGAATCTGGTAGTGAGCAACAGTACACAGTGAGAGAGATGGGAGAAAGGGGGGCACTGAAAGCAAATCAGTGGCAGTGGCAGCTTCTCAGACTGAGTCAAAGCAGGCTGGAAATATGTCTTTTCACATTGGGAACTGGTTGGCAGCTGACTGAAGTAGAGGAAATGTTCCAGTTCCTGAGGAGTTAGAACTGAGGGTAAAAAGGGTTAAATGGAGGAAAAATAACAGATGGGGGTGAGAGAGCGAACTAGAAAAGGATTTGTAAAGTGGTAAGTGGGGGGAGGTGAGGACGGGTTAAATATAATAGGGAAAAGGACTATATAAAACATAGGGGCCGGAGCAGTGGCACAATCGGCAGAGCGTTTGCTTTGCACGCGCTAACCTAGGAGGAACCTCAGTTTGATCCCCTGGCATCCCATGTGGTCCCCCAAACCAGGAGCGATTTCTAAGCGCATAGCCAGGAGTAACCCTCTGAGTGCCCCCTCCCAAAAATACAACATAGATAGACATTATGTATATTACAAGAGGACATTAGACAGAATTGAGGTGACAACACATACCCTCATGCTCACACATAGACAGACACTGAGGATTGATCCATGGGTTACAGTTGAAAAGTGGGCTCAGGTTGAATGGGTCAGAACCCTTAAAAAATATAAAGCCAGCAAGTCAGATGTAAAGGCAAATTATCATTTATGAAGGTAAACTTTACTGTAAAAGGCTTCCTGGGTTACATTATGTATAGTGCTTTTTTTTTTGGTTTTTGGGTCACACCTGGCAACACTCAGGTTCAGAAATTGCCCCTGGCAGGCTCAGGGGACCATATGGGATGCCGGGATTCAAACCACCGTCCTTCTGCATGCAAGGCAAACACCTTATCTCCATGCTATCTCTCCAGCCCTTATAGTGCATTCTTTTTTTTTTTTTTTTTTTTTTGGTTTTTCGGGCCACACCCATTTGATGCTCAGGGGTTACTCCTGGCTAAGCACTCGAAATTTTCCCCTGGTTTGGGGGGACCATATGGGACTCTGGGGGATTGAACCGCAGTCCTTTCCTTGGCTAGCGCTTGCAAGGCAGACACCTTACCTCTAGCGCCACCTTGCCGGCCCACCGTATAGTGCATTCTTAAAAACAATCATATTTTTCAAGTCTAGAAAACTAAGCGATATGGTACTGAGGACTCTAAGAGGAGTCTACATCCTGAAGTATCATAGAGGGTTTTGAACATCCAGGTTCCATTCCTGACTGGCCCTAGGGTGCAAATGATCAGCAATGACTCTAGAACCTAGAAGGAGGCTGAGGAAAGGCCCCAAAGAAAGCCCTATTAGTGTTTGGTAGGAAGAATTAAGACATGAGGTTCCCTGTTCCCATCCAGACTCAAACCTGGTTGGCCCCCATGGGGACAGGATCAGTAATGGCACTGGAACCCAGAAGGAAGCTGAGGAAAGGCCCCTTAAAACTTATTTATTATAGTGTGTCACCAAAGAGAGTTTCTTTGGTGATTTTTTTTTGTTTTTTGTTTTTGTTTTTTGTTTTTTGGGCCACATCCAGTGATTCTCAGGGGTTATTCCTGGCTATGCACTCAGAAATCGCTCCTGGCTTGGGGGACCATATGGGATGCTGGGGGATCGAACCACAGCCTGTTCTAGGCTTGCACACAATTCAGACGCCTTACGCCCTGCACCACAGCTCCGGCCCCTAAGAGAATTTTTATGTATGAAAATCTTCAGTGGTTTTTATGATGTAAAAAATATGAAGCAAGTCTTTTGCTTGCTTTACATGTTTTATACCAATTGTTCCACTCTTACGTTGCTTATGTATATCTTTTGTAAGGTCTGTGTACCCTTATTATTTCATGTCCTTTGTTAAAGACATATTCCTTTTATAGCACCATCCCCTTTCCTCCCTCATTTTTAATTAATAGACTCTGAATTAAAATTTGGTTAAAGAGAATTCCTATGAACAACTTTTCTTCAAACTGCAATTCATGTCCCTTAGATATTTTACAATCACTCTGACTTTATGTTTCCAAACCTTTGGTATATAATTTAATAATGATCTGGTTTTATAGCTGTCCCTCCTAACAAAATGTAGGTTCCTCTAGTGGAAGAATAGTGTTTCATTAGTATCTGAATCCCCTGTATAAGTTAGTGCTTCTATAAATGTATGGGAATGATTGAATGAAAGCCCTTTGGGAATTCAGGCAGTGTGGGGTGTGATTAGATACAATAATCATAGTGAGACATGTCAGAAAAAAAATCCTTTATAATAATGTTCTGTGAATTATCATCTTCTAATTTTATTATAATACTGATTTACCAAGTTGCTCATAAAACACTCCTTTCAAGCATTAAATATTCAAGCACCAATCCCATCACCAGTATGACCTACACTTCACCAATGTCTTCAATTTTCCACCCACTACCATAACATGCCACCATGCAGGCACAAACATCTTTACAATGTATTGTTAGTTACAGCACAAAGGCAACTGTCATTAGCAAAACTTAGATCAACAAGGGAGCAGTTTGAAATGATTGTTATATCTCTCCATGGTGTTACTAAAGACAGTGTCTAAGGATTTACTGAGCTGCTGTTCCTGCTAGTTGAGACTTCTGTGTTACTTTTTGGGCTCACCGAAGTTAAGTTAATAGATTTTTATGTAATTTTTCCATCAGTTTTCCTGTGATACTATTGACTGACACTAATATAATATTAATATGTTGACCATGTGGTTCAAGATTTATAGATCTGAAATAAATTTGGTAGCTTGGAAGTTTTATAAGGTTAAGTTATGGAGTTTGGTCATTTCTGTTGGAGGATGTAGGATGTGGTATTGGGTTTCTGTAGTTCATGCATGAATCTGACCCCCTCCCTTTCTGTGAATGCTACAGAGATATTAGACCACACTGGGCTACCTGGGAAGATGGCAGCCATTTTTTTTAATAGCTTTGTGGGTTTTTTTTTTTTGTTTTGTTTTGTTTTTTTTTGGTGCCAGGAAGATGGCACTGTGGAGTGGGGCTTCTGAGTTTTCCAGTGGAAGGGTAGGTATATGTGTTTGACCCAATCCCATTCTGTAAAAAAGTCACAAAGTTTTCTAGCCCTGTAGTCAGAATTCTGTGGAATTTATTTTAAGACTACATACGTTTAGTAAACTATGGTTATTTGTTTTTTTGTTTGTTTATGTTTGGGAGTCACATCCAACAATGCTCCTGGTTCTGCACTCAGGGATCATTCTTTAGTAGGCTCCCTAGGCCATATGACATGCTGGTGATCAAACTCCTGTTGGCAGTATACAAGAGAAGCACCCTACCTGATGCACTAAAACTCCAGCCTTTACATTCTGGTTGTTTCTTACTTGCACTAGACAGCTTTAGTATTTCCTAGTTTCTAGTATGTATCTCAATAACATTCTAAGAAATTCTCTGAAATATTTCATGTAGCTACAAATACAATATATCTTCTACAACAAAATCCATTTAGCTTTTAAATTTTGCTGATTTCTTTCCACTTGTTATAACACTAAGAATAATAATTATCATAAATATTTGTAAGTATTATAAACAAGTTGTATATAATTGACTTATACCATAATATAAAATAATACTATAGTTATAATGTACAGTTTGATATCTATTATATCCCAGATCTTATTTCTATTTTTATTTAAGCACTGTATTACAAAATTATTCATTGTTCAGTTTTATTCAGGGAATGTACACCATTCAGCCCTCTACTCCTACCTGTCTTTAGGGCAGGCAATTTGTTTCTCTCTCTCTCTCTCTCTCTCTCTCTCTCTCTCTCTCTCTCTCTCTCTCTCTCCTTTATTGTCACTGTGGTTTTCACTCTTGTCAATGGAGTGGTTACTTTCTCCTTTTTTAGTGCTGAGTTCTTGTCCAGTGTTATCAGTTCCAAACATCACTGTATAGTAGACTCTACTTTATTCTACCTGCATTCCTCACTCGTTGTGGCAAGTTTCCTATCCTAGATTACCTGACTCTTATCTCTATTGTCTATGGATATTTTTACCATACTATCTTTAATTAAATTTTGTTTGCTTTTTGAAGGCCGCACCTTGAGGTATTCAGGGTTTACTCCTGACTTTGTACCCAGAAACCATGCTGGTGGACTCAGGCAAATATGAGGTTCCTGAGATCAAACCTAGGTCTACCATGTGCAAGTTAAGTGTCCTGTCTATTGTTCTATGAATCTGTCCCCTCTGGTTTATTTTATATCCAGGGTTTTTACTTTTATACATTAGCTTCACCAATTTTACATAAGCCTCATCTCTGTTCTATAATTATGAGGTGTTTTTTCCTTTTAAAATTCCACATATAGGTAATATCATAGAATCATCTTTTTCTAACTTATTTCATTCATCAGAGTCTTCTCACGATTATTCATATTGCTACAAATGACTTTCTTTTTATCATATTAAATAATATTTTATTATATATGTGTTTAATCTAGTCTTTATCCAATCATATATGGATAGAAAGGATGTCTTTATGTTTTATCTTATTTGAAGAATGCTGCAATTGAACATAGGGCTATGTTAATTATATCCCACTTATTAAATAAAACATTTTGAGAAATAATTTTGTTCATAATTTTATAATTAGTAAAATATGCCAAAAGTATGAATAAAATAAATTTCTACAATACAAATTTTAAAAAAGTTTTATTGGTTGAGGTTTCCAGGGGTCAGTTAAAAGCACTTACTCAGCTCAAGTTTGACTCAAATCTAGTTGCTGTACATCTCTCAGACCCCTGACATCTAAGTCTCAGGAAAAGTGAGCAAGGATAGCTTCTTTATAGATTTTTCAGAGTAAAGGGTGCTAGAGTATGAGTGAGAGTTTAAAAGCATAACTTGTAAACCTCCATGTGATTCTTAGTTGATGTATTCTGTTTGTAGAAAGTGTTGGCTGGCAAATTATTCAAGTAAGCTAGAAAAGTATCATCTCAAAAGCAATGAAACTTGAGGTTTATTTATTTGTTTTTGTTTGTTTGTTTGTTTATTAGTTTAGAGGTCACACCTGGTGGCTCTCAGGAGTTACTCTTGGCTCTTTGCTCTGAAATCACTCCTGGCAAGCTCAGGTGACCTTATGGGATGCGGGGGATTGAACCTGGATTTGTCTCAGGTTGTCTGCATGCAAGGCAAATGCCTTACCGCTGTGCTATCACTCTGGCCCTGAGGTCTCCTTTAAATGATATCATTCAGAACCAGGGAAAGAAGTCAAGTGGGAAGCCTTCTGCCAAGTATTAGACTCCTTCCTTAATTTGTCTCTAACACTTCCTTTCTCCACATCATCACCAGCACTGAATATAATGCTGGCTATCCCCACCCCATACACTGTTTCAGGAAGAATTATAAATAAATATCCTGGAAGAATGAGGCATGGTCATAAAATCTAAACAGGGTTATATGATTGGGAAGAGAACTAGCCATTAAAGGACCATTTTTGAGGGGCAGAGAGCTATGATATACTGAGTAGGGCACTTGCCTTGCATATGTCTGACTCAATTTCCTGAACACCCCATATGGTCCCAACAAGCATGCTAGGAGTGATACTTGAGCACAGAGCTAGGAGCAAGATCTGAGTACTGCCAGATGCAGTACACACACACACACACACACACACACACACACACACACACACACACACACACACCATTTTTGACATCATCTTTAGTGTCCAGACAGTAAATCAAATGCATTTACAAACTTTACTGGGTCTATTTTTATTTTCAGGTCAGGAAGCCAAGTATTAGTAAGAGACAATACTTGAGGAACATATGTGTCAGGCATTATACTGACAAGTGTTATCTCATTCATTGCTCATTACAACCTTATGTGGGAGGAATCTGATTATTCCCACTTTGAAGATGAGGAAACTATAGCAACAATAATTCAGGGAATTGCCCCAGGTCACACAGGAAGATAGCAGTAGATCACGTCATAAACCCCAGTCATCAGTTCTACAGTTCACAAATGCTGACTTAATAAAATAAGACTGGGTCTAGTGACAGAATGAAAGAACTCCTAGAAAGCTTAGTTAAATCCTTTCTCTGACCTCATCATAATTAGAAATGAACGGTAGCCATACCATGTGCTTTTTCTCAATATCTACAAATACATAGTTACAAATACTTTAGTCTCCGTGAAGACAAGAGGTCTATAGAAACGGACTTGCTTTTTCCTTCTTCTATTTCTCTGGCTTTCTATACATTGATCTGTTTCTTAAACCTTTCTTACTGTTTTTTTTTTTTTTTTTGTAATACTAGATATTAGACGTTTTGTCCCATCATGTTCAAGTCTTTCTGAGTTTGAGCCACAAAACCCCTCATCCCAGGACATTCTCTTTCCAAGGCAATTCAGAATCATTGGTTTCTTCACTTCCCACTCTATGTTTAGTCCTTCTTCTACTTTATTTTGTCTGATTTTCTGTTCCCTGTCCTACCCGCATATTTCCCAAAATTTAATTCTACTTATAATATATTACAATTGTAGTAGCCCCTACACACATGTACATATATGGGTCTCTTATTTTTTCCACATAAATAATGTATCTGCGAATGTGACTTGTAGTTTTCTTCTGTACTTAGAATTCTTCTACAGATTCTATGTGCTACATTTTACTTTTTTAATGCATTAATTTGTTTAGCTCATTCTTGAAAGCATTTTGATTCTTCAATTGTACCATTTTTAATACATCAGGAAGGACTACTGACTTTAGAGAGGTGAAGAAATCCTGAGGATTAATGCAAGTTGTGTTCTTTCCGAGCTCTGTGAAAATGGATAAGGAAACTAGTTGGGGTGGGGGTGGGGGCGCACCCGGTGATGCTCAGGAGTTACTCCTGACTATGTGCTCAGAAATCGCTCCTGGGTTGGGGACTCTATGAGACGCTGGGGATCTAACCATGGTCTGTCCTAGGTTAGCGCGTGCAAGGCAAATGCCCTACCGCTGTGCCACCACTCCGGCTGCAGGGAACTATTTTTCGCATTGAAGCCTACAATTCAAATGAAATTTTTATTAAAGTTCAAGGTAAACAAGTCACTATTATATGTGATTATTACTATCATTGAATGAGCTTTTAAATGAAACAGGAAAAAAGGAGGATAACAGTTCAGCTTATTGTTTAAAGAACACATCTGTTGGTACAATGTAAGATTCCTGGTATATATTAATTTTATAAAACCCAATCATACTGCTTTGCAGTATATTATTTCTTACTTCACAAACTATTTGGAAAATATTTTCATTTCTCATTAATAAACACTAACCTACATTATAATTGATGATAGTGTTCTAAAGAATGAAATGGTACAATTTATTATAACAATAGCATATTTAAAGTATTTAGGTTGTTTTATTATTTGCACTTTTATAAACCAATCCAAAATGAACACATTTGTTTGTTTTCTTAATTGTTTCCTTAGGATACATTCCTAAGTGGAATTTTGGGTTAAAAGTTGAGAAACATAAATCATAGATTTGGTAGATGTTGCCAAATTTCCTTCTGCAATGACTGTGGTAATATATATATATATATATATATATATATATATATATATACTACAAGTTCATTTGAAGTTCATTTCTCATACCATCGACAAAACAAGATATTCTTATTGTTGTTTATTTGTCAATTTAATAGTCTAATGGGGCATTCTTATTGATTTGCTAAGGATGACTTCTTTTCTGCTTGCTTTTCTCATAAAAACGAGATTATATACAAATAATTTAAAATCCTGTACTCATTTTGTTTAATTCCACGTGCCTAATAGAAACTATATTTATATTTATCTTTGTAGTACTTATCCTGGAAAAGTTTTAACACAGAAATTCAAATAGAACATGTAGAATTCATAAGTATCTATCTCCCTTGACAAGCCAAGAAGTTTAGTTTCATTGGTGATGGGAATGTTGCACTGGTGAAGGGGGGGTGTTCTTTTCATGACTGAAACCCAACTACAATCATATTTGTAATCAAGGTGTTTAAATAAAGATATTAATTTTTTTTTTTTTTTTGGTTTTTGGGCCACACCCGGTAACGCTCAGGGGTTACTCCTGGCTATGCGCTCAGAAGTTGCCCCTGGCTTGGGGGGCCATATGGGACACCGGGGGATCGAATCGCGGTCCGTCCAAGGCTAGTGCAGGCAAGGCAGGCACCTTACCTTTAGCGCCACCGTCCGGTCCCTAAAGATATTAATTTAAAAAAAAAAAAAAGAAGTTTAGTTTACTTCCACATGCTCCTCACTTCCCTACCTTGATGCCTCCCTTTATATTTTGTATTCTACATATAGCTCTGCAGATAACAGTCCATCAATCCACATGAAGCTTTTACAGTACAATATAGAATGGGATAAATTGAGAGCAGAGACCAAATTACTATGCAAATCATCTCGATAGAGACAAAGTCTGGAGCAAACCCTAAACCCTGATTGGAGAGAATTTAGCAAGGAGCAGCCATTGAGCACGCCCAAGTGTGATCTCCAAAACTGGAAACCAAATCAAAATATAAACAATAACTTAAGCAAATAAAGAAAACATTATTATCATTTCATCTACATCAAAATGTAAGATAAAGTGTAGGGAGGGAGATAGGTAAAGAAGGGGGTGGGAGAAGATAGAAATTACAGTAATTGGCTCATGCAGTTTTAGAGAATGAAAAGTTCCACTATTACTTTCAGCAAGCTGGAATCCAAGAAGAGGGCAATCGATGAATTCAGATGCGAATCTTTCTATAGAACTCTCACAGATATATTCAGAAACAAAGTCTTATTAGCTCCTAAAATTCAATGAATTTTACACATGAAAGTAACCATTTCTTCACAGAGGATCTGAACCAAGAAATCAAACGTCATTGCATTTCTTGTACTTGCCTCTTGTAGTTTTCTTTTCCAGGCATTAGATTCACTCTAAAACTTTTCAGTTACCCAGTCTCACATTATGATGAGAAATCTCCTTTAAGAAATAGCCAAGGGTAGCCAAAGAGAAGGGAATTTCTTTGTCCCAATTCAAAATTCCTAGAAAAGAAGCTATAATTGTTTTATTTTTATTCAGGTCACAAGGTGACAAAGCAGTAGAGTAAGTAAATTAGAATGTGAATGAACTATAGAGATCAAAAAGTATATTGACTGCAGGGCTGAGTAAGGTTTTCAAAATACCCCCATACCTGGGTAGATCATTCCGACTGAATAAACTGAGACCCAGGGAAAAGAAGCAACTTGCTACAGTCATTCAGCAATTATAGATGCATCTGGAATTAGAACAGAAAACTCTTTATGATAAAAGATTGTTAGCATCAACCATGCTAGATACATATATGAAAAATCACAACATGGATAAGGTTAAATACTGGCTATGTTCTTGCAATAGGGAAATGAAATTGGAAAATGCAAATGTTCTGGGAATGCAAAATTACTGCAGGAAGGAGATACATTTCCCTAGATTTTATTATCAAAGTTCTTTAAGCTTTATTGATTTTTCGAGGTCTGTTCTGTGTGTTCGCAGGGACCAACCCAATCATTTAGGGCTAAGGGAGTAGAATAATGAGGAATAGTTGACTCCCTAAAAATATAAAACCTAACCTCTCATAAAAATCCAACCTCTGTGGTTGAGGCAAGGAGCAGTAGTTAGTACAATAATCTTAGCAGGTTTTTTTTTTTTTCTAGCATCTACTATATAACAATATTGAATTCTAAGAATATCATATTGTATTAATCAGAATCCATGGCTCTGGACTCACTATTGGTCTAAATATGGTCTTTTGTATTTCTCATATTGTTTTTCACAACACAGTAGTTTTCTCTGATTCCAGTACTTAGCCCATACAGACTGCTGCATTTGAATATGAAATGCATGTATAATATTTATATGCACTCATTTTATTCCTATCTCTCCAACTCCCCACCTCTTTCTACATGTCATCGACAGTCTAGATTCTGGATTCATTATTAATTTGCTGTTTTTAAATGTCGTTTTATTTTTTTTTTAATTTTCCCCTGCTTTGATTGCCCCTAAATGTCGTTTTATTTTATATATTTTTTCTAATATGCATTTTAAAATGT